>NW_024062850.1:0-104764 GCF_006381635.1 Hibiscus syriacus | reverse complement strand
CCACGTCCCATTTCACGAAAAACCCAACAAAATCATTTTAAGTTAGTTTACATCTGTTTGGGGGGAAATAAAAAAGAAAGGAGTTATTTTTGTCATTTTCTTTGTTTCTCTCTGTTGGTTTTTGCAAAAGTCCCACATTGGTTGTGTATAAGGAGGAGGGGAAATTCTTTTGTTATAAATAAAGCCTCCTCTCCTTAGTTAATATCCCACAAATATAAGCCTTCTTCTATTTTAAAGGCTATTTGTATTCTTTCTCTCTTTGTAATATTTCCTCTATAGTGAAATATTTTGGTGTTCTCTTTTATGTCTATTAATAGCTATTGTCGGGTATAGTTGTTGTCAATTATTGTCCTATTAAAATTACTTGTCTTGGTAGTTCTGTCTAAGGAAAGTGGGTTTTAAGAGGGACCATTGTGACCCTCCTCTTTCCTGGGAATCTACCTTGGGGTGATTTTTAGTACAATCGTTTTCACACTAGTCACCTAGATAATAGTTTTCACGGTGAATCTGTTATTGGTGGAAATTAACCCGAATTTCACAACTTGGTTTATTTAGTATGCTCTGTGGTTGCGTAGGCTGATTCCACGTCAGAAAAATTTCCTTGGGATAATTGACATTCTGCATTGGCAGCTATTAAATAGAATTTGTAGCAGAAATGGCAGACGCTTCTTCATCTTCAATTTTGGCAAGAAATGCTGTGACAAATGTTAGATTTGCAGTGGAGATTTTTGATGGCACGGTCATTTCGGCATGTGGCAAAGCGAGGTTCTAGATGCCCTATTTCAGCAGGGTCTAGACATTGCTATTGAAGGAGAGAAACCAGATGATGTTGAGGAGAAAGAATGGAAGAGGATCAATAGAATGGCATGTGGTACTATTCGATCGTGTCTTTCTAGAGAGCAGAAGTATGCATTTTCTAAGGAAACTTCTGCAAGTAAATTGTGGAAGGCACTGAAGGAGAAATTTTTGAAGAAAAGCGGTCAGAACAAACTCTACATGAAAAAGAGACTGTTCCGCTTCAACTATGTACCAGGTACCACTATGAATGATCACATTACTAGCTTTAATCAGCTGGTGACTGATCTGATGAATATGGACGTGACTTTTGAAGACGAAGATCTGGCTCTGATGTTGATGGGATCACTTCCTGATGAGTTTGAGTATCTTGAAACTACTCTACTTCATGGGAAGGTTGATGTGTCTCTCAGTGAAGTAACTGCTGCCTTGTATAGTTATGAATTGAGAAAGAAAGACAAACAAGAAAACACAAGTGTCGAAGCAGAAGCTCTTGTTGTTAGAGGCCGTTCCAAGAGTCAGAATAAAGGAAGCAGAGGGAGATCGAAGTCAAAGTCCAGATTGAGCAAAGATGAATGTTTTTGTCGAGAAAAAGGGCACTGGAAGAAAGAATGTCCCAAGCTAAAGAATAAAGGCAAACCTGAAAGGGGGAAGGCTGTCTCAGAATCAAATGTGGTCGAGTATGATGATGGAGATTCAGATTTCGCATTCGCTGCTACGCCTCAACCAGCTGTTCCAGTTCATGGCTGTTAGATTCAGCTTGTAGCCACCATATGACCCCCAATAGAGAATGGTTCTTTGATTTTAAAGAACTAAAAGGTGGAATTGTCTACACAGCAAATAATTCCCCTCTTGACACACTTGGGATTGGTTCAATTCGCTTGAGGATCAGGATGGATCAATCAGAACCTTAACAGTGTCCATTATGTACCAGATTTAATGAGAAATCTCATCTCTGTGGGAACCTTAGAGTCAAAAGGTTTAGAAGTGAGGGCAAAAGATGGGATTATGAGGATTATCTCTGGTGCACTGGTGATAATGAAGGGAATCCGAAAAAGAAACAATGTGTATTACTTTCTGGGTAGTACAATTGTTGGGACAGCAGCAGTGGCAGCTTCTACTGATGAACAGGAGTCAGAAGCAACCAGGTTATGGCATATGCGCTTGGGGCATGTTGGTGAAAAATCCTTGAAATACTGATAGATCAAGGATTATTGAAGGGTGCTCGGGCTTGCAAATTAGCTTTTTGTGAGCATTGCATCAAAGGGAAGAAGACGAGGGTGAAATTTGGAACAGCAATCCATGATACTAAAGGTATTTTGGATTATGTTCATTCAGATGTATGGGGGCCTTCCAAGACAACTTCATTGGGAGGAACACACTATTATGTCACCTTTGTTGATGATTTTCCCGGAGAGTTTGGGTGTATCCAATGAAGACAAAGGATGAGGTGCTAGGATTTTTCCTTAAATGGAAAAAGATGATGGAGACTCAAACAGGCAGAAAAATCAAACGTCTCGTACAGACAATGGTGGAGAGTACAAAATGATCCATTTCTGAAAGTCTGTGAAGAGGAAGGTATTGTTAGGCACTTCACTGTCAGAGGTACACCACAACAGAATGGAGTGGCAGAGCGTATGAACCGGACATTAGTGGAGAAGGTTCGGTGTATGTTGTCTAATGCTGGGTTAGGCAAAGAATTTTGGGCTGAGGCTTTGGTCTATGCTTGTCACCTTGTCAACCGCTTACCATCGACTGCTATTGGTGGTAAAACACCATTAGAGAAATGGTTGGAGTACCTGCTACAGATTATGATTCCTTACATGTGTTTGGTTCCACTGCATACTACCTGTTAAGGAGTCAAAGCTGGATCCAAGAGCAAAGAAGGCGATTTTTATGGGGATCACCTCTGGTGTGAAAGGCTATCGTCTTTGGTGTCCAGAAACAAAAGAAATAATCTTCAGCAGGGATGTTACTTTGATGAATCTACCATGTGAGAAAGGTGACTTCAGAAAAATTGGAGCAGACAGATGGAACTCC
This sequence comes from Hibiscus syriacus, assembly GCF_006381635.1. Classification (NCBI taxonomy): domain Eukaryota; kingdom Viridiplantae; phylum Streptophyta; class Magnoliopsida; order Malvales; family Malvaceae; genus Hibiscus; species Hibiscus syriacus. The sequence goes on along the minus strand of NW_024062850.1, from coordinate 101,929 downwards.
CAAAAGGTGGAGTTTGAAGGAAGCAAATTTGTCCCAACCAGTAAAGAAAATGATGTTGACTCTCCTATGGTAGAAGAAGAGTCAGATGAAGAAGAGGTTCAGACCCAAGAACCTCCACAGCAACATGAATCAATTGCACTCAGAAAGGGAAAGAGGACCATTAGACAACCTGCTCGTTATGCTGATATGGTCTCTTTTGCATCACCAATTGCAATTGATGACGTTCCTGCACTTTTAATGAAGCAGTTCAAAGTTCAGAACATAAAAAGTGGAGGATTGCCATGAATGAAGAAATGCAATCCCTTCAAAAGAATCAGACGTGGAAACTAGCTAGTCTTCCGAAGGGAAGAAGGCAATTGGGTGCAAGTGGGTATATGCAAAGAAAGATGGATTTCCTGACAAGAATAACATCCGCTACAAAGCAAGATTGGTGGCTAAAGGCTACGCTCAAACGGAGGGAGTTGATTATAATGAAGTATTTTCTCCAGTTGTAAAACATTCCTCCATCAGAATTTTGTTGGCTTTGGTAGCGCAGTGGATTTGGAACTAGTTCAGATGGATGTAAAAAACTGCATTTTTACATGGAGACTTGGATGAGGAAATCTACATGACTCAGCCAGATGGATTCAAAGTTGCTGAAAAGAAGAGATGGTGTGCAAATTAGAAAAATCGTTGTACGGATTGAAGCAATCTCCAAGGCAGTGGTACAAGCGATTTGACAAGTTTATGATAGGGCAGAAGTACACAAGAAGCAAATATGATCATTGTGTGTATTTACGTGAGCTAGAAGACGGATCCTATATATATCTTCTTTTATGTTGATGATATGCTGATAGCTTCCAGGAGTCAGACAGAAATTGCGAAACTAAAGACTCAATTGAACAGGGAGTTTGAGATGAAGGATCTTGGTGAAGCGAAGAAGATTCTAGGCATGGAGATATCAAGGGATAAGAAATTGGGGAGGCTTTGTTTGTCTCAGAAAGAATATCTGAGGAAGGTACTAAAACGTTTTGGCATAAATGAGATGTCAAAACCAGTTAGTACACCTCTTGCTCCTCATTTCAAGCTCGGTGCATCCATGTCACCTAAGGATGATGCAGAACGGGAATACATGTCAAAGGTTCCGTATGCAAGTGCTGTTGGTAGCTTGATGTATGCAATGGTGTGTACGAGACCCGATATTTCACAGGCAATTGGGGTTGTGAGCAGGTATATGCATGATCCTGGAAAGGAGCATTGGCAAGCTGTGAAATGGATTCTGCGGTATATTCTAAACACCGTAGATGTTGGTTTGGTCTTTCAGCAGGACAAACAAGATGGTCAGTGTGTAGTTGGGTATTGTGATTCAGACTATGCAGGTGATTTGGACAAGCGTCGATCAAACTACTGGTTATGTGTTTACATTTGCAAAGGCACCAGTCAGTTGGAAGTCCACCTTACAGTCAACAGTGGCTTTGTCTACTACAGAGGCAGAGTATATGGCAGTTACAGAGGCTGTGAAGGAGGCAATTTGGCTTCAAGGGTTGCTTGGTGAATTGGGAATAGAACAAAAGCACATCAAAGTGCACTGTGACAGTCAGAGTGCTATTCATTTAGCAAAGAACCAGGTTTACATGCAAGGACGAAGCATATGATGTTCGATATCACTTTGTACGAGAGATTCTAGAAGAAGGTGGAGTCATAATCCAGAAGATTCGGACCACTGAGAATCCTGCTGATATGTTGACAAAAGTGGTAACTGCGGTCAAGTTTAAACATTGTTTAGATTTGGTCAATATTGTTACAAATTAAAAGATGTTTTTAGAGATGTGTGTGGAATTTGCCAAGGTGGAGATTTGTTGGTTTTTGGCAAAAGTCCCACATTGGTTGTGTATAAGGAGGAGGGGAAATTCTTTTGTTATAAATAAAGCCCTCCTCCTCCTTAGTTAATTATCCCACAAATATAAGCCTTCTTCTATTTTAAAGGCTATTTGTATCTTTCTCTCTTGTAATATTTCCTCTATTAGTGAAATATTTTGGTGTTCTCTTTTATGTCTATTTAATAGCTATTGTCGGGTATAGTTGTTGTCAATTATTGTCCTATTAAAATTACTTGTCTTGGTAGTTCTGTCTAAGGAAAGTGGGTTTTAAGAGGGACCATTGTGACCCCTCCTCTTTCCTGGGAATCTACCTTGGGGTGATTTTAGTACAATCGTTTTCACACTAGTCACCTAGATAATAGTTTTCACGGTGAATCTGTTATTGGTGGAAATTAACCCGAATTCACAACACTCTCTCTCTTTCTTCATAGGAGACAAAATGGTTAAGTCTAATTTGTTTCTTAGTATGAGAAAGCGTTGAAACAAAAATTTCATGGCTGATAAGTTTGATCTCGTTCGAAACAAAAGAAGTGAACGGCAATTGAACTGATCCAGAATACGTATATGATTGTCAATCCCGAACCAAATATTCTATAGATTTTCCTCATTGATTTTCTCTGAACAAGAGATTGATCGATATCCAATGACAGCTGCGATCGGAGAGGAGCTGCCACCGCCAGCGTCAGAAGCGACATCCCCAGCCAATTTCTATACGGCGGATAGTGATCCCATCGTGGTGATCGGTAAAAAGTTCATTGTCCCAAACCCAGTGGAACTCAAAATACAACAAACAGTATTTACAATTGCTGAAAATTACCTCGATATCGTTGACGATAATGGTAACCCTATTTTCAAGGTTAGGGATAAGTTGTTCAGCGTTCATAATCGTCGCGTTTTGTTTGACGCCGCTGGAATTCCTCTCGTTTCTCTCAGACAGAAGGTAAAATTTGCGTCCCATTTTTTGCTTGAGAAAACTGTGATATTTGAAGTCAAATAAAATGAATATTTATGATATGTATATAGTGTTGTTTGGTTAGATATCGAGTGTTCATAGGAGATGGAAAGTTTTCAGAGGAGAAAGCGAGGGAGCGGTTGATTTTCTTTTCAGTGTGAAGAAATCGTCTTTGATTCTTCGGAGGATGAAAACCAGGACGGCGACGTCGCTAGATATTTTCTTGGCATCCAATACGAGTGAATCACGCCCCGATTTCAAGATCATAGAGAACTGGTGTCGCAGTAACTGCACTGTTTTCCATGGAGATACCATCATTGCCGAGGTAATTGAATTAATAATCGCCGTGGTAATTGAATTAATAATCAACGTAAAGCCCTTTGAATTAATAAGATAATGATATAAATAAAATATACCAAGTGATGAAGTGATATATATATATACACGGATTAGGTCATCTAAACTAAAATCATTTAAAATAATAATTTGTATATCATCTAAAATAGTTATATGACATGTATTACATAAATAATTAAACACATGTGAAATGTTATGTCATTAATATGTGTTGATTGTTAATTAATTAACGATTTATTTTAAGAATTTTTTGACAAAAAAATTAAAACATTAAGATCTAAAACACTAATAGAAAAATAATGATCAAAATGATTATTTTTGTAAACATAAAAGGTAAATATATCGTTTTGCCTAATTAAAATTCAATTGCTAAAATATAATATTAATTTCGATTCAACATTAAGACAAGATTATTTTTTGACATTTATTAGTCTAGTCATTTCAGTTTTAAATTTTTGTTATATATTCTTCTGAACTTTTAATTTTATTTTTTTTATTAATTTGATCCTAATATAATATAGCAGACAATTCTAAAAACTTATATAAACCATCTTATTACTTTTTAGAAAAAAATTGATGACACATGATAGAAAATAATAAAATACTTGTCCTCGATCTTTTAATAAGGATAAATTGTATTATTGTTCTCTCACATTTGGATCAATATATTAGAAAAATAAAATTTCAAAGGAAAATAGTATATATATTTTTTTAATTTTCATGTTTTTTATTATTTAATTCAATGATAACATAGAAAATAGTATATTAATTCGTCAAATATAAGTTTAATATTCAAAATTCACTATAAAAATATAAGTTAAATTGAAATTTTAGAGAAAAATCAATAGTTTCTAAGAATTCGGTAATTAACTTGTTCTCACTATTAAATCAATCTCATTAATTAAAGTATTTTTTGAATGATTGAATCATTTCTAATTTTATATCCAGAAGATTAGAACTTCTATGTTATTACTATAAAGAATTATTATTAAGCATATTATTGACATGAATGCAGATGCACAAAAGTCAGAGTGTAAAAAGCCTGGTTATCAACGCAGATAATTATGAAATAACTGCATACCCTAATGTTGATTATGCATTCATCATTGCACTGGTGGTGATTCTTGATGAAATAAATCGCAATGGCGACGGCTGAATTTTAACCTCAAATCTTGATGTTGAAATTTTTTATAATTGGATGAGGGTAGATTTTAAATTGTGGTCAAAGATGTCAATATTGTTTAACCACGAGATAATGGATTAATGATGCTATTTGTCTTTTGTTTTTCAATCACGATGGATAATAAATACTTGAAAATAATCCATCACTCATTGGTGGACGTTAATGTAAACATTGTAATAAATTAAAATAAAATCATACTGAAAGACAATCATTATTTTATTTTTTACATGACATCTTGAAAATCATCTTCTTTTATTGTTTTCCCAAAAAAAAAATCACCGTCTTCAACCTTCTGCTCGAACCCTCCTCTCTCTTTCAAAAGATTTCGAGACTCCAGAGCCATACGGAAAAACAACCATGAAACGACATTCTTGTTTGTATACTACTGTATTAATCTCGTTCAAATAGTTTTCTATCATATGCTACTGACTTATTTTATTTTTGTCTTCTGGTTTGTGGTTGAAATATCCTATGGTATCACTACCTACTATTTTTTTGTTCTTCGATTCTCTAACATTGGATGTTTCTTTTATGTTCTTTTTTCATTATAAATTTGATGAAATCTCCATTTGTCTGATTGATTCTTCAGTTTCCACGGCTTGGGAAACTGTTGATGATAGACTGTGGGGGTAATGGTGGCCGTATACAGAGAGTCGCAGCCGATTGCTTTTTAAGTAAGTTGAATATGATGAATCGTGTAAGAGAAGAAGAGAGACTGTTAAGGATGGTGACGGTTTAGTAGGGTTAGTTACAAGTTAATTATTTACTGTAACTAGACTGTTAAGCTTAGTAAGATTCTATAGATTTGTAGATGCATGTTTATAGGCTATAGCATTTATTGAAGTATGAATAAAATCCTTCTTCATTCTCAAATCTATCGTAATATGATATCAGTTGTTGGTTGCTTTTAAGCTTTCTCTGCAACTTTTCTTTTCTTTCTTCAATGGGCGATAGTTCTAGTCTTTCTGATCAGTTCCACAATAGTGGTAATCCCTACTACCTCTATCAATCTGATAATCCAGGGATGATCCTGGTCATGCAACCCCACACCAATGACAATTATAACAGTTGGAAACGTTGTATGTTGACGGCTCAATCAGCCAAGAACAAGACTGATTTCATTGATGGATCCATTCTTGCACTTGCTTCTACATCGATAATTCTTTTCAATGCTTGGACACGTGCTAATAATCTCGTTAACCCTTAGATCTTGAATTCGGTTTCGAAGGACATTGCTGCGAATCTTCTTTATCATTTAACGACAGCGGTTGTTTGTGGTAGTGTTCAGAAGATGATAAATGAACATAAAAAAGAGTTAAACATGCAAGTTTTAATGGGTCTTCATGAATCTTACGCTCTCATTTGTGCCCAGATTTTATTAATGGACTCTTTTTCTTCCATAACTAAATTTTTTTCTTGGATTCTTCAAGAAGAAAATCAAAGTTCCATTGTTGTCAATTCTCCCATTGCTGAAGCTACCTTTGCTATTAAAGCTTCTCCGGTTACAAGAAATCTCAACCACAATGTAGTTATTATAGCATGTTGGGCCACACCAGAGATAAATGCTACAAGCTTCATGGTTATCCGCCTGGTTATCATGCTCGTTCCAAGAATCCATCATTGGCTCATTCAAATGCCGTTGTTTCCTCTGATAATTCTTCTTAAGTCATTTCTAGTGATTCTTTGACAACAAAACAGAGTCAGCACCTTATCGCCATGGTTACCAATCAGCTACAGTCTGCTTCCAATTTTGGACCATCCTTCTACCTCTATCAATCCTTCGATGCAAGGCAAGATTGTTTCCTATATCAATAGCTTGCGTTCATTCGATACTAACAAATGTTGGATTATAGACTCAGGAGTATCAAGACATGTTTGTTATATCAAAGATCTTTTTGATTCTTTGACTCCAATTCAAGGTGTCACGATCCTTCTACCTGATAATTCAGTTGTTCCTGTTGCTTATTCAGGGAACATTCGTCTTTCTTCTTCTTTGGTTTAAGAAGGTTTTATATGTTCCTCAATTTCAGTTTAATCTCGGACTTTGATTTTTCTGTTTTGTTTTGCAACACTCAATGTTTGATTCAAGACCTATGACAGGTGATTGGGAGGGGTGAGGTCTTTACTTACTGCGTATCCCAGTCGTGCATGAGCATAAGGATATATTACGAGTGATAAGATTGTTGACAGTTCATATATAGGTCTTGTGTATTGGCTTCTTGGCATGCTAGGCTTGGCCCCCCAGCTCTTGTGTTTTACATACTTTAAAAGGCAATCCATCCTAATTCAAACAATGCTCTTAGATCTAATTATAGAATATGATATTATTAATTAATTTTGGCTTAACTGCATAACTAGTCACTCATGTTTGAGTTTTCTTATTTTACCACTAATGTTTGAAAAATTAACTCATAATACATTAATGTTTATATGGTAGTTAATTTTTTTAATGATTTTATTAACATAGGATGTATTATAATATGAAGATAACTTGAAGATAAAATTATAATATTTAAAAGTCTAGGGCCAATTTAGATTAAGGATCATAGGTTTGGGATGAAACTGGAATAACTAAAAGTTTAGAGACTGACTTATAATAAGGTTCATAGTTTAGGGATGTGTAACGTAATAAATCTATTTTTATGTTTTGATTGATGAATTTTTATCTATAAAATAAGCTTATATGTTGAAGACTTCATAATCGGCAGTCCAACCTCTACAAATTGTATTCTACCATCTCCATGCTTGTTCTTCATTTCTAACCCTCTTTCTACTACGATCAAAGGTATGGTTTCTGTCATACTCTTTTGTTTATTATCTCATTTCAATTTGATTCTAATATTTCTGGAAGGAGTGTTTCTGAGAAGAACTTTTGCTTTACACAATGATTTTAACGCTCTCCCGTTTAAGAAAAATTCGTTCTCGGATTTATTCTTTTTGATTCTTAGTGTTATATTAACTAATTTTCAGCTATGGAGATTAGCTTAAAGGAGTCTGCAATAGTTCGTCCTGCTCAACAAACTGGCAGAAAAAGTCTATGGAACTCCAATTTAGATCTATTGATTACAAGATACCACGTACCTTTGGTATACTATTATAAGCCAAATGGGTCTTGTGATTTCTTTGATACTGGAAAGCTTAAGGAGGCTTTAAGCAACATTCTTGTGTCATTTTACCCTATTGCTGGAAGGTTCGGATATGATGAAAATGGAAGACTTGAAATATCATGCAACGATGAAGGAGTTTTGTTCGTTGAAGCTCAAACTCTTTCAGCTATGGATCATTTGATTGGTGATTTTATTGATAATTCTCAAGTTCTTCGATTAGTTCCTGAGGTTGACTATTCTGGAGGAATTTCTTCTTATTCTCTTCTTGTGTTGCAGGTAATCTGTAAGCATTTTATAGGCAAAAAGATATAAGAGATTATATGACTAATAGTTGATTGATTTATTGTGTGTATGCTTTATCAGGTAACCAAATTCAAATGTGGTGGGGTTTGTCTCGGAGTTGGGTGGCAATGTAACACTCTAATTTAGGGGTTAAATTTAAGAAATTATAAAGTGGTGAATTTAATTGGAATTTTGGAAGGAAATAGAGGATTAAATTGTAAAATTTCAAAGTTGGCAGACCATTTTAAGAAAGACAGGAAGTTCAGTGACTAAACTCATAGTTTAACCATTTTTATTTATGAGAGAATTTATAACCCCTCCCTGTGCAGCAGAATTCATTTTTCCCAGTTTTTCTCTCCCGTTGACCCAACTTTTAACTGCGATCTATTCGTTGTCCGACCTCCGATCGACGAGTTGAAACCACCATCGTGTTCTTTGTCGAGCGAAGCACAAAACCCCTCAAACCTTTCGTCATGAATCGTTGTCGTTCGTCGTTAATTTTAGTCGGAAGTATCGTTGGTAATAACCCGATTTTAATTGGATTTTCATCGATTCACGACGATCCGAGCATCCGTTTACGACACCTCCCGTACCATCGTGTTCTTTGCATCGTTCCGAGTCTGCCGGTGTCATCCTTGGTCTCCGTCGACGGCGGCGCGTGAGGAGGTGAAGCGGTCAAAGTTTCCGATTCGTTGAAATCGAATTCTCCGCCGTTCAAAAATTTGAACCGAGCTTTGTAAATATCTCAAAATCGCTTAAAATAATTTTTAGGATTTTTTTCGACATCAGAGTACTGTTCACGCAACCCCACGCGCCTGCGCGTGGGAAGTAAAAAAATGACCGGTTATAACTTGACTCGACACGTTGAGCGTTGACTGTTGATCGGCGTTGACCACTGTTGACCAAAACTTTGACCGACTTTGACCGAGCATTAAACGACCTTTGACTTTGACCGAGTATACTTATCCTGACATTTTTCGACGTTCCAAATCCGATTCCGCAGTTCGTTTTTCGAAATCCAGACCATAAGGCCTTGAAATTGCCAATCAAAACCGTTGACTTTGATTTTGACCAAAAATTTCAAATTTTCGAAAAGTCATATTTTATGCTTTCGACGTCCTGAATCTGAATCCGAAGCCCGTTTTGCCAAATTCTAACCCGGTTAGCTGTTTTTCACTGATTTATCATCCGATTCGATCCATTTTTCATAATTAATCTCCGTTTTTATGTAATTTCTGTTGGTATGAATCCGAGGAAATATTGGAAGATGATTTCAAGATCGAGAGCATTCGAATGGAATTTTATGGTCGATCAGTATTGTACGAAAATCGAGGTAATACTTTACTACCTCTTTATGCTTTATAAAACATGTTGGTATTGGTAAATGCATGAATGGAAATGTTTGGTCTCATATGTGTAATTAATGAATATCTAAATTTGATACGAATACGGTAGCAAGTAGATAACTGAATATGGCTTAGATGACTATTATAAGAGATTGAGGAATTGTTAGAATTAAATTACAAGTTTGTAATTGGTGATAAAGAAATCAGCCCTGGATTTGTAACTTATATTTTATATCATCAAAGGTTAAATGTTAAAGGTATTTGGATGAGAAATTATGAGAATACTTCGGTAGGGTAAAACTACGAAAATACCCTTATGTTGTAAGATGTCAAAAATTATCCCTGGAAGTTGGTTAATAACTCTGAAAGGACATATTGATCTAATATAATTACAGATGTGCATAAGAAATGATAGTTTTGTTTAGAAAATTTGGATAACTGGTTTTTATCGCTAAAAAGGGTTCGTGCAAGATACTAGAAGTTTGTTAAGGAATAATTTCAAGATCAGCGAATGTTCGGGAAAGCAATTAATCATAGGATCTCTAAATTATAATTATTTTCGTTAAGAGCTAATATCGAAATTATCTGGTTAAGAAATTACGGAAATACCCTTAAGAGGTAGAATAATCTGAGTTAACCCTGAATAAGAAAATACTTAGAGGATTCATACTTAACTTGATTAAGTACGGATTTGATTATTAAGATCCTGATTTAGTGCAGGAAAATTTCCTGATATTCCGTTTGTAAAATCTGAGAAGACACTTGACCCGAAAATATCCGAGTTATGAGTAAATACCTGCAGAATAATTTGTCGGGGTTATTCTGTTGTCGGAATTGTTCGAAAGGACTGAAATAAATGATAAGATTGAATTTAATAGTAAGATCAGACGGAAGGAAATTATTAAATTACACTGAATCTGTACAATGATCAAAATACCCCTGTAATGGAAATGACTCAAGAATATCACCAAGATCAGGAATGATTAGATATCCTTGAGCTCTGTAATGATTGGAATAAACTGAACACAAAATGACCAAAATACCCTTATGGCATATACTAAGGAAATGTATTGGATTAATTAAGGAATCCAAATAAACATGGATGTGGTACTGCTCTTAAAAGTTACAGATCACATATTAAGCCGAGAAACCAATGCTAGTGTTATATCAGTACCTGAACGATATAGATGTCACTTGAATGTGTGTTTGTATTCTCAAGTTTGGCTCGATGATAATTTTGGAAGTATTCAGCTCAGCTCAACTCTAGATCGCATTCAACAGTAAGAATTTGATATTTGTTAGACAAATCAACCACGAAGACCAAATTGAATTGAACGGAAGTACAATATGTATCCGAAATTCAGAAATGTTTGAATTACCTTGGAAAACCCCGAAGTATCTGAAATAGACTTGACTGCTAAGTGAAATAAGTAACCTCAATGACTATGGATTAAATAAGTGATTTGGATGAGTCTGAAAACGTTAATGAACATACATGATGTAATGTTCTTATGGGTTATGAACTACAAATCAAGCACGACAGCATTTCATGATATCGTGGAAGCGTGGAAATGAAATTAAGAGCATTGGTATATTTGTTAGTTTCTTTAAGATCTATTCAGCGATGATTCCAAGATGATATATAGATAAGAATTTTTGATATTAAAAAGTAAATACCCTGAAAGGATAATGAATTGACCAGTTGACAAGCATTAGTTCTGGGAACTATTCATCTGGAGTTGTTAGAAAATCCGAATAATCGACATAGAATGTAAATGTCCTGAATCTTCATTTCTTTCTTACCGACTCAAGTCATATTCTGAATAACTGATGATTTCGTCAGTTATTGAACTCTTCCAATAGTGATTCTGAATTCCGATGTTCTATCGGTATACAGAAGATATGTGTTCCTCTACCTGTTAAGATTATCTAATATCTTTGAATAATATCTGTAAATTCTGGTGTGTTTCCTACTCACATGAATATTTTATATGATTTTCGACTTGAATTCTGATATGATACTTGACATGGATTCTGATATGATATATGACATGGATTCTGATATGATACTTGACTTGGATTCTGATCTGATACTTGACCTGGATTTTGATATGATATTTGACATGAATTATGCTTTAATTTTTGATATATCCGTTTACGGACGGAACATGTTTTATTTGGGGGTATTATTGGAAGAAGAATACCTGGAGGCTCCTCGACTTTGTGCTCAGGGCCTTACTTGTCGGCTCATCGGCTGTGTGCTTAGGGCCTTACTGGACGTGACGGGGTTGTATGGTTCTGGGGAACATACACATTTTGTACATGACGGATAGGGGTATATATATATATATATATATATATATATGTTTTAAAAAGATCTGAAAAGTTACATGGTTTTTGGGAACACACTAGATAACCTATTCTGATCTCCTGAACTAGTCATCCGAAATATTTCTCTGAACTGAAAGCTCATTGTCCATTACCACCTGAAATATCAGTAGGATCTCTGCTCAGCATAAAAGTCTGTAAATGTTCAGAAACAATAAGGATATATAAATATTTATCTGTATCTGCACGTTCATCAGCATCATCTGGTAGTTCTGTATTACTGAGCTTTCCGAAGCTCACTCTATTACTCAACATTGCAGGTTAAAAGAATTGTACCAGTGCAACTATCGTCATTAGTATGGGAGTTCTTCCGGCGTTGATTTCATAGAATGGTACATGTGATTAGGGGGCATGTAATTTTATTTTGTTTTATATACGAGTCTGGAAATCTGTTTTATTTTTAAATAGTGAAAAATGGTTTTATAAGTTTACATGTTCGGATAAAAAGTTTTAAATTTTCCGCTATTTTTACAGTGGGTCTCTCCGGTGGCCCTAATGTGACAACCCAAATCGGATCGAGTTATCGCATCAGTCTGGGGGTTACAGGCAACATACTTTAGGAGATGCTACATCGGTTCGCCATTTCATCAATAGTTGGGCTGACACCACACGGGGCTTGTCGCCTGCAGTTGCCCCGTTCATCAATCGAACTCTTCTTCGTGCTCGAGTCCCACCGATGCCTAAATTTCACCATGTTGAATATGATCCTTCTCCACCATTGAAGACTATGGTTTCCCACTCGGATGATCTTCAGCCATCCATTGTCTCCACCTTCAAGCTCACAGTTGATCAATTGAATCTCCTAAAATCCAAAGCAGGTGCAAATAATGGTACAAAATATAGTACTTTCAACATACTGGCTGCACATATATGGCGTTGTGTAAGTAAAGTCAGGGGTCTCTCAGATGATCAACCTACCAAGATATACATTCCGGTTGACGGTCGATCGAAATTAAGTCCTCCTCTCCCAGCAGGATACTTCGGTAATGCAATCTTTATAACTGCACTAATTACTCAAGCTGGTGATCTGAAAACCGAATCGTTTACCGATACTATAAAGAGGATCCATGAACGATTAGATCAGATTAATGATGAATATTTGAGATCAGCTCTTCATTACACTGAGACACTGTCTGATTTAAGCAGTTTGGTTAGAGGATCACATACTTTCCGCAGCCCAAACCTTAGTATAAATACATAGGTGCGGTTGTCTATTTATGATACAGATTTCGGATGGGGTCGCCCCAGTTTTATGGGGCCAGCAAATATTGTCCAGGAAGGCAAAATTGTGATACTGCCAAGCCCAACAAATGATGGGAGTTTGTCAGTGGTAGCTCGTTTGGAAACAAACCACATGAAACTCTTTAACAAACTTAATAATTGATTTACCATCATGATTAAAGACATAGTATGTTAATCAATGTGTTTGTGTGATCTTGATGTCATGGGCATGTTTAATATGATGAATAAGATTAATCTAACTTGTTGGAATAACGTAATGACTTATGATGCATGAAATGGCAGTGTTAGTGCATAATATGTTTGAAAATGACTCAAAATGAATCATATGTTCAAATTATGATCTAATGTGTTTTTATCGTCAAACATGACATTTAAGTGTATTTTTAAGTGTTTGATGTATTGACATTATGTTAGGAACATGATTAGAGTTCATGATGATGAACTGAGATAGATTTTTGTTTTAAAACATTAAAATTTTACAATGTAGCCTGTAATATCAATACTCAAGGTTCAATGTTGATATTAATTGTTGGTATTGGTACTAATTGTGTTTATTGAAATTTGGCATTTTAGATGGATTTTAATTGTATTTTGTATTCTTGATAATTTTGTCCTAAGATTTTAAAAATACAATTATGGTTTGGTTTTAACTCAAATGGTTCTAAAATTTCAACAGACATAAAAATTATTTAATTTCACAAGTGAACTGGAAATTTAAAGCTTTCAACTAAATACTAAAACTAATTAGATGTATGAATTAGATCAAAATTTATGTTTAGTCGCTTTGATTGATTTTGAGTCATATTATGTGGTATATAAGTTCCTTTGGGATGATTTGGCTACATTTTTATTTTGTTATTATTAATCTAAATCTGGAATTGAAAAAAAAAGTCAATTAAATTTAGGGTAAAGTATATAATAGTCCCCGAACTTCTAGGGCACTTGCAGTTTAATCACTCAACTTGTAAAACTTGCAATACAATTATCCAACTTTTTATTCGTTTTTAGTAAGGTTCCGATGTTACCTTCCATTAGTTTTATATGACGTGACATTTAACTTCCGTTAACCCCGTTATTCTTCTTCTTCTCCTCTCTAAACTAAAACCACTTGATAAAAGTCTTCTTGTCTCTAAACTAAAACACTTGATAAAAGTCTTCTTGTCTCTAAACTAAAACACCTTGATAAAAGTTATCAACGCGGGGAGTTGCATTATCCCTAAATATTATATGGCGATTCTAGTAAGCAAAAGAACCAACATATAGAGCTCGAAATCCAAGCTCAAAATTTTCAATCAACCATGATAAAATATTAATATTTTAGCCTTCGATTAGAGCTTGCAGTGTCTGTATGAATGAATATATTTATACTGTAACCATGGAAATGGATTGAGATTTCCTCCGTTGGATCCTTTAACATCAACAAGGAACAGTTCAAAACAAACCCAGAATCAAAAGTTCATGGCTTTCGATCCCAAACCCAGTTTTAGTTTCCTCATCTTCCTCCTCCTTTCTATACAACCTCTCATCTTCTGCCTATCAACCGATGCATCCGCTCCGTCTACAGTCTGCATCGTCGGAAGCGACAGTGGCATCGGCGGTTACTCCGTCGTCCACTTCCTACGCAACTACTTCCACCTCACTCCTTCCTAACCCAACCCTCCCAACATCATCATCTTCGAAAGCAGGTTCGTCGTCAGTGGTCGAATGGCCACTGTCTCCATTGGCGGTGCAACTTTCGAGGCCGGTGCTTCGATTCTTCACCCCCAAGAACTACCGGCAGCAGCAGCAGGGCACTTACTGAAAACCAACTAAAATTTCGATGACTGCATTATTTTAAAAGTTGAGTGACTAAAATGCAAAATTCTAAAAGTTTGGAGACTATTTATATATTTTACCCTTAAATTTATAAATTGTCGATACATAACACGAGGATAAATTTTTAACCAAAAGTTTTAGAAATCCGAGGAAAAAGAATTTCCTTTCTATGATAAGATCATGGCCAAAAGTTGATAGAAAAGTGGGGGGAAATGAACTTTTTTTAGTAATGTAAACCAAGTGTGATTATATTAATTCAAACGCTCCTTCTATTCACCGGATATGAATAAAAATAATAGCAATAAAGAAAATGCATTATTTCACTGATAATTAATTACAAACAAAGCAAAGAAGACCAAGAAAGAATTTCACTTCTATATTTTTCTTTAGGCCTTATGTTTTTTTTCTAGGCATTCAAACACAAGGTAAGGAAAAGGTGGTGTGTGCGTTTTTTTCTTTCTTTGTGGGGAAGGTTATAGGCTGTTGTTCCTTTTTGTTTGAATTTCCTCGGGAAACAAACAGAATTATTGACCAGTAAAAAAAGAGAAAAGATGATGATACTGCAACCAGTTCCATCCTCAGCTGCAACAGTGGCAGTCGACAAGGCAACCAGCGAACTTCTAAACACTCCCGATTGGACTCTCAACATTAATATTTGTGATTCTCTTAATTCTAATCCCAGGTAAAATATTTTAATCTCTTTTTTTAAAAAAAGGGTTTGGATTTATATTTAATATATTATCCTGTATAAATGTATATGTTAAATATTTAATGTAACATATGAAAAGTTAAGTTATTTATAATATTTAATGGATGTTGGGATACATCGGGTAGTCATCTTCCTTAAAAATTATAAATGATCATATATTGAAAATATTTTTTGATAATTTATTTTCATAAATTATAAAATTTGTCCCTTTGAATTATACATTTGTTCATGGGTGATGAATTTGCAGGCAAAGAAAGGATTTTTTAAAGGCAGTGAAAAGAAGGTTGCAACACAGGAATTATAAAGTGCAATTACTTGCTCTGACGGTAACTTTTAATTATTGGAAATTAAATATTTTATTTTTGTGGAGAGAGGGGGATGTTTCATGTGGATTAATTAATTTTGAAGCTTTTGGAGACAATGGTGAAGAATTGTGGAGACTTTGTCCATTATCAGATTGATGAGAGAGAAGTACTGCGGGATATGATCAAAATGGTGAAAAAGAAGGCAGATACGAGAGTGAGGGATAAAATATTGGGATTGTTAGAGTCATGGCAGGAGGAATTCGGCGGTCGTACGGGTGAACATCCTCAGTACTATTGGGCATGTCAAGACCTAAAGGTAACCCTAGCTAATACCCAAATACGTTTAAATTATTATGTTATAATTTTATTTTATTTTTTCATTTTCAATTTTTATCGAGAGACAGGTCTACTTATATTATGTAAAAAAAATTAATTTTATATATTTTTAAGAAATATTATATGAGTGAAAATGCAAGATTAAAACTAACAATAAAAAATAAGAGGATATTTACGAGAAAAAATAAATAGATAATCTTAGTTAGAGAAGGGGAAGAATTTTTAAAATTTTAATAGAGAGACAAACTTATAAAATTCAAGGAATGAAAATAAATTAATAACAAAAAAATATTTAAAATATATGATAATTTAAAATTTTTAATAAGAGATCGAGACGGCCGATCTCCTTTAATCCTTTCTGATTTTAATCTTCTATATATATACATGTATAAAATAATCCTAAAATTATAAACTTAAAAGTTTAACCTTAAATATGAGGGTAAAATACAAAAATAGTCCCCAATTATAAGGTGTTGCTTTGTTGAGTCTATCGACTATTAAATATTACAAAATGATCACCCGACTATTCATATATTCTAAACTTGTCATTTTTTTCTTAAAAAAATTATGACAATCTAGGTTGAGTGTTAACCTGTTGACTGAGATATGATAGTCGTTTGAGATTTTGATATTATATTATCACAGTCAGTAGGTTAATGTTCAGCTCAGACTGTTGTCAAATTTTTAATAAAAAATGACGAGTTTGAAACATATGATAGTCAGATGATCATTTTATAATATTTAATAATCGAAAGACTCAACAAAATAATAAACTATAATTAAAGAATCATTTTGTAGCTTTTAATAATCAATGAGTCAATAAAACACAATTAACTATCCCTTTTGTTAGACTTATTAAATACTAGTATAATATTTGTTATATGTGGAATGTTTGAAAAAAGAAGTAAAATTATGTGAGTGAACAAATGTCAGCGTTCAGGCGTATCATTTCCCGAGTCGTCACCAAATGCGGTCCCTATCATTGCACCACTGGCTAAGCGTCATCCTGCTTATGGAACGCCAAGCAATTCTTCTGAAAGGGTTGACGAAACTCACATTGGAAATTTAAGGTATACATTTCTCTACTTACAGAGATGTTGCATATATGTTTTTCTCTAAAATTTTCCTTTTGCTTATCTTAGTTTGTCAAGCTTGGACTCTATGAAGGATGCTATGTATCTCTTAGGTGACATGCTGCAGGCTGTAAACCCTAGGGACCATTCGGTAACAACAAAAATGGAATTCAATTTTACAAAATATAACCTTTTTCTGTCATTTAATTTTGATAATCTTTCTGTTTTGTATGTGTAGGCAGTGAAAGATGAAGTTATAGTTGATCTTGTCAACCAATGTCGTTCTAACCAAAAAAAGCTAATGCAGATGCTTACAAATACCGGGTTAGTGTCGATGTTCATGATTTAGCAACAAACTCAGACGCGTTTTGAGTCGCATCGCATTTATTTTATTTTTACGTCGTTTTGGTTATTTTTCTGTTTTCGAATTCCTAACGGATATCATGTGGCAGGGATGAGAAGCTATTAGCTCGGGGCCTTGAGCTAAATGATGGACTGCAAAGCTTACTTGCGAAACATGATGCCATATGTTCAGGTTCTCCATTGACAATTCAAGTTACTACTAGTGTAAGCTCCAAGCCAACTGAAGCAATTACAATCGAAAAATCAAATGAGGCAAAGAATTCATGCCCGCCGTTGAATATCTGTCAACCTGCAAGTGTTGCTGTTGTGACAAGAAGCCTGATCGAAGAAGACGAAGAAGATTTTGCACAGCTAACTAGAAGGTTTCATATTCTAACCTCTATTCCATCGTACAGACTAGGTGTGTCTGAATATGTGTCGAATACGAGTGTCGCTCGGTTCTCGATCGGTTAACTTTTCGATATGCATTTCAGGCGTTCGAAAACAGGGTCGAGGTCATCTCAGAGCACATCTGCTGCAACAAAGGATTCTCTTGTGCCTGTCAATGAACCGGTTGTGACAACTTCATATGAGCCATCTGGTTCTGCCACTGATGATCTTTGCAAAGCGTTATCTTTGCCGTCGGAATCAGCTGCACAAGAAAACACCACAAAAGAGCAAGAATTGATTGATGTTCTAACCGTGACATTGTCAACATCATCAGCTTCACCACCCCATACCCCTAATTCTTCACCACCTGCAATTCACCAAAACATGCACCATCCAGCTCAGGTCCCTCATGGACCACTTCCATACGATAGTTACATTGTTCCATGGGCTCAGCCTCAAGTTCAACCACAATATCAACCACAGAACCACTCAAATCCACTGGTTTTAGGGCAACAAGAGTTCCAGTCACAAACTCAGTATCATCCATACACATCTGGGTATCCACTTCCTAAATGGGCGAATACTCCAGGTTATTTCACTGGTGCAAATATGTGTAACTCATTCCCCGTGAACGCAAGCAATGGTGATGTTTGGGGGACTCCGATGCTGGCAGAGAAGCCTTATATTCCTCCGTACAGATTGTTTGAGGATTTGAATGTACTCGGAAATGGCGATGGAAGACTTAAGATGAAGAGCACTACTTCTAGTTCTACCCAAAGCATGGTTGGTGAAAGGAAGTAGAGATGTTTGGATTTTGTAGTAATAATATGTTCATATGAAGATGGACATGGAATTGTCTTTTGGATTCATCTGTGTAGTTCGGGTGATTCATCAATTAAGCTGATTCCTTTTTATTGATTTAAATATCAATTTGGTCCCATTTTTTAATTTAATTATTGAAATATATATCAATCAAATGATTTTGTTTAGTTCCATAAGAATAATTTGTCTTCAATCAAAAAATATGACCTAATTAACTATCAGTTCAGAAATAAAATACTAGATATTTTGAAGAATGTTGGGTTTGATTGAGTTGTAAGTTGAGCAAATCGAATTTAAGAAGTTTGCTCATATAATGAAATCTTATAATATTTTATCATTAATAGATAAATAAACAAAAGTTTGGATCAAATAACTTTTAATGTATGAAAACATGATCTGGAAAGATGGAAAAAATTATCGAATTTATTGAGTGATGTAAATGGTTAAAAAGAGTGTTGATTTTTATTGAGGTCCTGAATTCGAGTAACTGTGTCTGTAAAATGTGTGTTGTCAATAGCTAAAAATGATTATGAACCTATATTATCTTCTAATCACACAAGATATATATATATATAATTCTTAATTTTATTCTATAAAATAGTGATCTAATTGAAAAATAATAATAAAGAAAAGGATATTATTATAAATATCTCTAAATATATAAGATATAATTATATTATTTTTTATGTTGAGTCAGGTATTTTCATCTTAAACCTGAATCCAATTCGATCTGAACTTATTTTTTTAAAAAAAATTCAACCTAACGTAACCCAACTCAAATCAATTTGTATTTTAAAAATAAATAAATAAACCCAACAAAATCAAAATTTATCGAGTTTGTGTCTCGTCCCATCCCTCGTACAAATTCAGGGATCGGGCGTATATTTAAGCCAACATGTTTAAAATATAATGGGTAATTGGGTGTAGTCCAGTGACAGTCTATTAATTAATATTGACCCGTAAAGCACGAACATACGAATTAGACAACAGCAAATCAAAGTATTAAACATCAAGCAATCGATTTTATCCAATCTGTTTCAAAATTGCAATAAACAACTGCATAAGGCATTCATGAACACATACTAAACAAGCAATGCGTTGGCAAGATTCAAAATGGTCTTATTCGTCAAAATGCCTTGATGTGAATAATTTTTCATAAAGGCATTGAATAGTTAGGATTAAACGACATCAACCGGAGAGGCAACGAGTTGTTGACTCATAAATAGCATATTTCCAAACCATAGCTACCAACCCTTTTAAGCTTTTATTGAAGCAGAAACCTATTTGTATTTATCATTATTTTTAAATAGCATTTGTATTTATTATTTCTTCACTTACAATAGGGATGTTTACAAGGAAATCTGCAAGAAGAAATCATCGTTCATTAAAAACAGAATGGTACTCGACTCTATGATAACCGATCCGAAGAAGCGTGCCTACCTGCATCTTCCTTAGTGAAGCAGAGAGGGGGAGTGATTCTAAATACATTGCCATAAATTCCACCTTTCCCCACCAATACTCCGGTTTCTAGAACAATGCAAAAATAGGTTGTTAGCAACTTGAAGCGAAGTACATTCTACGGTATATGATTATTGTGGGGAATGGAAGAACTCGAACCTTTCAGCTGGTCCATTATATATATGAAGAGTTTCTAGCTTTGCAGGAGTCTTGAGCTTCTGATCAGTGACAAGTTCGACTCCGAGCATTAATCCTCTTCCCCTCACATCACCAATCACTGCAGACATACATGGTACAATCAGCCATGTCAGTCACCATTGGTTTAGAGAATGTTTAAAGCAGAATATACAGGAGAAAGGATAAGTTCTTGCAGTCATATTTATCTTTTAGTGCGGTTAATCTCTCTTTCAAATAGGTCCCAACAACAAATGTATTTTCCTGAAGCTTTTCTTTTTCAATTACTTTTAGGACAGCTAACCCTCCAGCGGTGCATACAGGGTTCCCACCATTGGTATTGAAGTAACTTCTGCGAGTCAAGACCGTCGCAATCTCAGGGGTCGTTACCACGGCACCCAGAGGAATGCCATTTCCAATGCCCTGTCCATGTGGTAAAAGAAACACGTCGATGCACAAAAGTTAGATGCAAGTAAATGGATAAGCTACACAAAAACAGATTCCAGGGACCAGTGGTGTACTTCATTGAATTTTCTTTTTAAAAAAAAATTGTTACCATCAGATCAGAGTAAGATTACTGTTATAATGCACATCTAGCAAAGGGAGGTGGCTAGGAGATTTTCATAACTAAGAAAATGAGAGAATTTATAACCTTTGTCATTGTCACTATGTCAGGAACGACCCCATGGTTCTCAAATCCCCAGAAGTGGCTTCCTGTGCGAGCAAAGCCAGCCTGAACCTCATCAGCAATGCAAAGACCTCCAGCTTTCTTTATGGTGCTATAAACAGCAGGCAAGTAACCTGGGGCCAATTCTATGATTCCACCAACTCCCTGTCAATAAAAACATGGAATGTTAGGTGACGTTATCTTCACGAGGAAATCCTGACAATTTGATCAAAGGGGAAGAAGATTGTAGGAGACGCCAAATATTGGTGATTACTTGTATGGCTTCAGAAATGAAACCAGCATGCTATCATATAGGAATGATTGAATTTTAGCCACCTGCACCCATCCTAAATCGTATTTTAAATTTTTATTTCAAATTAAAAATGTTATAGTAGGAAGTTGTAGGAATCAGTCTATCTATTGCTAGTGAATTCCATTAGATATAAATTAAGAGTAAATGCTTTTTAAATTTTATAATGAAACTTTAGCATTTCACTTGTATTGGTCATCCGATTGTTTAATGTTACAGCCAAGCTATTTCTTTTTGGGTCTTTTATTTTTGAAGTTTTCATAAAATTTTCACATTCATTTTTTTATAATTAGAATCTCTTTTTTTTTCATCGTTGTTCGATCATCAACGTCCATTACTTACAATATACTTAGTATTAAAACATTCTCTCCTTTTTTTCTTTTTAGTTTTATTTTTCTTGAAATTCTCGCAAATTAATAAAACCATAATAAAATCTTTGATCATATATTAGTCTGATTTTTAATATCCACTATAAAATTAATATGGAATCAAGATGTATTGATTTTGTCCCCCTCCCTTAATTCCCCACCATTCAAAGTGGGATGTTAGTGATATAATTGAGTTTTTCTTAAAGTTAAATGACCAAATTAGAAATAAAAGTAAAGTTATACTATCAAAAATTAATTGGGTAAACTACACTAACAATCCCTTTTATTTTTGGCCTATCTTATGTTGGCCACTGATTTTTGAAAAGTAACATGTTCGTCACTTACATTATTAATATATTATATTTTTGACCATTGAGTTGTTAACTCTTATTAGTTCGATAACGTGACATATTAATAAAAAATATTAATTTTTAATTTATTCTATGAACTTTTTCAAATATTTATTTTCCACCCTCTTCAATCAAAAAAACCCAAATCCATTTTTCTCTAAAAAAAATCCTTGTTATCTAACCTTAACCCTCATCAGCGTTGTTTTCATCATCGCCTTCAATCGATGTTCAAGTAGGGATGGGCATGGACCGAACCTGACGGGTTCTGACCCGACTCGACACGAAAAAAAATATAATTTTACCTTATATATTTTATATTAATTACGATAATACCTCTCTACATATTATATTTTTAATTAAGTCACTGATTTTATTGAATAAAATAATATTTTTATTATTATTTCGGGTCAGATCGGGTTTTTAAGTTATATATTAGGTCGGGTCTCGGGTGGAACATCATTGTATTTTATCAACAGGTCGTGATCGTTTTAACCCATGGTGCATGTCGCACCCCAACAACCCGTGAACACCAGCCTTTAGCTCTTACCCTGGCCTTTTACTCCTTCTATCTAACGTCTCCAGCACCCCTATCTTATGGCCAACCGCAGCTTTTCCCTTCAATCCCATCACGCATTCGACCTGGTTTTTCTAACCAACACCCTCGCCTTTGGGTTGTAATGTGTGTCGGTACTGCCATGCCAATGGGCTTGTTTGATGTGCTCTGCTACTATGCACAACATGGTAAAGTAGAGGGAGTTGCGGGATCGTCGAGGTTTAAGGTTGTTAGAGTTTTGGGTTTAGAGGAACGATGATGAGAGTATGAAGGAGTTGGGGTTTAGAAAAGGCGCATGCGACGACTGATGATGCCAATCTCCATCCATTTACTCACCTTTTACCCAGCTTCTCCACCACCCCTAGCACTTTTTAACCCACTTCGTCCAACCAATGCTGTCCCCTTTCGGTTGTTGTGTACACTTGTGCTACAATGCTAACAGACTTGTTTGATGTGTTCTACTGCGACAGACGACGTGATAAATTAGTGGGAGTCGAGGGGTTATTGTGTTTTGAGGTTTAGATGAATGATAACGAGAGTACGAAGAGGTTGGGGTTTGGACAAGGGGAGTGTGGTGGCTAACAGCAGCGGCAGCGGCAACATCATCAAGGATGATGCTTGGGGTTAGAGTTAAGGTTAAAGGAATAAGTTTTGGGGGGTTGAGTTTTTTGTTTTGTTTGAAGAGGGTGAAAAACAAAGATTTAAAAGTTAAAGGATTAAATTAGAAATTAATCTCTTTTAATAACATATCATGTCAAACTAACAAAAGTCAACAGTAGAGTAACCAAAATATAATTACTTGATAACATCGATGATGAACACGTTATTTTTTTTCCAAAATCTATGACCAAAATAAAACATATCAAAAATAAAAGGGCCACCCGTGTGACTTGCTCAAAATAATTCACCTATAGATCCGTTAGAAAAGACAATGTGAAGAACACGAAGTTTAATTAAGTTTTTAGTTACGATGAATTTATTTTCGATTTATGTAAAATAAAATTTTCAAAGGATTCTATCATCACCCTGACTCGATTCATTCGTACACTAACTTAATTGGAATTTTCTGATTTTGTAAAATAATAAATTATTTAACATATTGATATTTTTAAAATTTTATAGATAATTAAAAAAATATTTTAAAAAAAATTAAATTAATTAATAATTATAAAAATAATTGGCGGGGGCAAGACTCCCCTTGGCCCCCATACAAGAATATTTAAATGTTTACGGTTAAAAGATTAAAATATTTTTAAACATACACTACTTTATAATCACTCTCTTTATGAGAGTTGAGAACTCCAAACGGAGTCTTACACCTTAAATCACTAAACTACTAAAACTTGTATAAACCACCTCTAGACACTTGTAGGCCAAAGAACCAGCAACAATGTCATTTAATCTCTCGTATTCATGGTGAAATATCAATTAGTAACAGACAAACAAAGATAAAAAGGTGAGAAAATAACCCAAAGAAGTCGATAACAAAATATTCCATGTTGAAAGAAACTTTTTAGCTAAACAATATTAAGTTCCAAAAAGAAGTGTTATAAAAAATGGATTGTAGCAGCTAATATTTAACTTACTTGCAGAGTTTTGCAGTGCTACTGTATATGTGCATAGACTGAATCGTCTCTCCCTTTCTAGTGCCCTAACTGTTGCAAGATTCTAGCAGAGAAGCACCATGTAGAAACTTCAATTCTGCTTGGAAGTAAACTGCGGTGCTCTCCTCATTTGATCCACAGTTCTAATAGAAATTTCCAAAAGTAAAAAAGGATGAAAATATGATCAAAAGATATACTAACAGTTTCAAACGAGGATGTGAAATTAAAACATTAGAAAAAAATGGTATGAGATAAATATTAGAAAAAATGATTAAAATAATTATTTAGTTAGACATTAGATATCATTTTATTTAAAAGTAAAATGTTAAAGGAGAACAAAGATCAAAATAATTATTTAATTAAATGTTGATTGTTGAGAGTATTTTTTATATTATATTTGTTTTATGTTTAACAAATTAAATTTTATTTGTTCGTTCATTCATTTGTTAGATTTATAGATATTTACCGATAGATTAACAGATTTTAGACATAATTTTAAATTAATAGCACTAAGAACAAATAAAATTAAAAAATAATTGAGTTAGGAAAGGATGTGAAATTAACATCTCATGAAATACTATACAATAAAACTATTTCAATTCGGAAAAAGCTCCGGGCTAAACCAAACTCGATTCAAATATAATCTCTAAAAACTCGACTCAATCCGATTTGAACATGATTGTTAAAAAAAAATCCGATTCAAACAAGTTAGATTAAATCGAAACCCGTCAGCTTCCTATATATGCCCATCCCTAATTTCAATACCTCCATCTTTACGTAAATGAATGCCCCCAATCGTGCCCCACGTATCAAATTATGTCACGATTTTGTAAAAGTTTAATACCATTATAATTAGGGATGGACATGGGTTGGGTTTCGGCCAATCCGATTTTATCCGAAAATTTTATATCCTTCATCCGACCCAACCCAACTCAACCTAAAAAATATATACCTTCCACCCGACTTGATTTTTTTTAGATAAAATCGGAATATGATTCGACCCGACCTAAATTAATAATAAAATATTATTTTTATTCAATAAAAATAATGATTTAATTGAAAGAAATAATATATAGAGGAGTATTATTATAATTATTCTTAAATATATAAGGTAAAATTATATTTTTTCGGGGTCGGGTATTTTTCACCCTAAAGCCGAATCTGACTCGACCTGAACATCACCTATAAAAAATCCTACCCGACTTGACGTGAACCCATTTTTTTTAAAAAAAACCCGACCTAACTCGAACGGATCGATTCGAAACTCATCGGGTTTGGGTCCTATGCCCATCCCTAATTATAATGAGAAAGAATGCGAAAATATTAGAAACTATTTAATAGGAATTAAAAATATATAAAAATAAAAAATTAAATTAACTCAACATGATTTTTTAATAATAGGTAAATCCTAGCACAATAGTTCGAATCAAATGTTGATCAAAGTTTAATCAAATCGAGTTCGAGCAATTCATGAACTACTTAACTCATTAATTATCCTAGTGTCATTTAGCACAAAATAGAATCAGAATGATACGTGCCTGACTAAATAGGTAGTTTACCTAAAATTCATCAAACTATTATAAAATAGTCATGCACATTATAAAATAAATATAAATTTTAATAAGTTCAAGGGTCATTTTGTAATAATTTAAAAAATTTAATGACTATTTTATAATGGGTAAATTCACGAGATAATGTTCTCGAATTTTTTTTTTCACGATATGGTGCACATCATAGATTAATTGCTGGAATGGGGTGAATTACAGTGATCGCCATAGGACGCCATGCAATCCAGGCGACCTTGGAGGTCGCCATGCAATCCAGGCGACCTTGGAGGTCGCCATGCAATCCGGGCGACCTCCAAGGTATATTGCATGGCGCCTGTGCATATTTTGCAAAAATCATGGGCCGTGGGAATGCATGGGGGAGGGGATGCATGCTGTGCATGGTCATGCAGATGCATGTTGTGCATGGGACGTGGGAACTGTGCATGGCCATGCACGTCGAACGGTGTAGGTCACGGCGGCGTGGTCGGTAGGTCGCCATGGAGTCTCGGCGACCAAGGTCTGGTCCGTAGCTGCTGCATGCATGCGTTGCATCATAGCTGAGATTCCTGCACCCGTAGCTGTATGTGTTGTTGCGTTATTGCAGCGTTAATTTAGCTGTCAGCCTTTCAATGCTCAATAGTTAGACGACAATGCTAATATTATTTGCTTCAACAATCAAATTTAATGACTCTGTCCAACGCTCAGTTGCTTTATATATAAAGGATATGGTGTTTAGGGTAGAAGCACAAGCAGAACCGGCAAATATAAACTTTGCCGAGAGAAAGAAAAGGAAGAAGAAGAAAAGAAGATAAAGGCTCAAACATATTTCGTGAGGTAATTTTTTTATTGTTTAATTTAGTTTAATATATGAAATTATTAGTTTGTTAGTTTCGGGTTTAGGGTAAAATTAAAATCTAGTTAATTAGTTTGTTAGTATAAATTATTAGTTTGTTAGTTTAAGTTATATATTAGTTTATTAGTTTAAGTTATATATTATTATATAAAAATTAGTTAATTAGTTTCTTAGTTTAAGTTATTAAATATAAAAATATTTATTAATTTGTATGTGTCTTTAAACGTATATTAGGTTGTTCGTTGAAGTTGAAGTTATATTTAAAAAAATTAATTAGTGCTTAATTAGTTTGTTATTTTAACTAAGTTATATTATAATAAAGAAATAGTTTATTAGTTTAAGGTATATTATAATATATTAGATTATATAAAATTAATTTGTGGGAGCTATTGTTGTTTAAATAAATATTTTGTTTACACATACATGACATTATTTCACAATATTTGCCCACGTACAGATTGATTCGAAGAAAGAAACAAGGCAGGAAAAAAAGTAAAGGAAGAAGGCATAAAGACGTGAGTAATTTATTATTTTTTGTTGTCCATTTTTTGTTGTTGTGTATGTGTAAATTAGTTAGTTAGTAAGTTTATATTATATTATATAAACTAATTTGTGCGAGATAATTTCCGTTTTAAAAAATATTGTGTTTAAAAATATTTAGTGTTGTTTTAAAAATAAATTGTTTAATTTACATTGTATGTGTATATTAGTAAGAAGTAAAAATTAATTGAATGAAATAATCCGGACAACGCATTATCTCGCGAAATAATTATTTCGAGAACAGTATATCGACAGTTTTGCCTAACAAATTTGTTTGATATTTTTAAAAAATAAAAAATATTATCAAACTAATCATTATTATTAGTAATAATTACTAAATGATTAGTATCAAATCAAAATCATTAAATATTTATAATAAATAATTATTAGTGATTATGACTAAATCATATTATTATTAAATCATTAAATATCAAATCATTAGATTAATAGTAATTATCAAATCATTATTAGGTTTATTAGTAAGCAATCAATCAAGTTAAATAATAAATTTTATTTGATCATTAATATAATAGTATATTATATTATATTTAATAATTTATGAAATTATCTTATCTAATTTTTTAATCTAAATTAATTTTTTTTTATTTGTAGAGAAAATGAGCAGCAACTTTTTCACGATTGTCCATTATAATGGACAGATTATGGAAAATGAGGTCGGAGTAGTTTTTCAGTCTGAAAAACCAAAATATGATGTTCAAAAAAGACATCACATTTATAGAAATGAAGCATAAGATAGAAAGAAAAATTCGAGCTGCAGTTGATGGTTTGAGGTATAGGTTTATGATATGCTCTAACCCAGTCAGATATGCTGCAGTTCCACTTGAAGAAGATGATGATATTGGAACCATGGTTGGATTACATGAGTCAACCAATATAGCAGTTATTGAATTATTTGTTGATGTGCGTAACATATGTGATGTTCCTGGGTCATCAAGAGGTGTGGCTCAAAATCCATCTGAAATGGCTTTATATAGTCAGTTTGAGGAGCCGACATACAGGTTCCCGAACAGTTTTATGGCACTATTGGAAAGTGTAAATGAAGTCGGGGGGACATCTACAGCAGCAGAGTATGAGACGAGAAACATACCGGAATTGGTTGTT
Source organism: Hibiscus syriacus (assembly GCF_006381635.1). Taxonomy (NCBI): domain Eukaryota; kingdom Viridiplantae; phylum Streptophyta; class Magnoliopsida; order Malvales; family Malvaceae; genus Hibiscus; species Hibiscus syriacus. The sequence goes on along the minus strand of NW_024062850.1, from coordinate 73,875 downwards.
GATAATGACGCTGAAAATCGATGGGGAGAAATTCATGATGATTCAAGCGAAGATGAAGAAACTGAAGAACCCGTTTTGGGCGGCGACGAAAATATTTTTGGTGGAGGTGCAATTGATGAAGTTCCGACACCGTATGAAGCTACTCCTCACATGTACGAGATAGATTATGATGCAATGAGGGCACCTGAATTCCCAGACATGCCACATTTACCTCCGTACCAAATGACTGAATCATTCGATAATTCTGGTGAATTTTCAGTTGGGGTGCAATTCAGAGGAAAAAATGAAGCTACGCTGGCGATTAAAGAGTACTGCATCAAATGCCATGTTGATGTCCATGTTGCAGAGTCCAACCAGAAAACCCTATACGCAAAGTGTGTAAAATATGGCCCAGAGTGCAAGTGGAAGATCAGAGTGTCGAAAAATCAAAGGCACGATGTTTGGGTCATCACGAGGTACAATGGTTCGCACACATGTTTGCGAAACTCCATCGAACAAGACCACCGACTATTGGACTCCGATGTAATATGTGAATACGTGAAGGCGATGGTTGAAGATCCAAGTAGATGGTACGTGGTTGTATGGTCAATATAGGCATGTACTTTTGATGGCAGTTGCTCAAGATGGTGAGCGAAATATCTTCCCAATTGCATTCGCCATTGTTGAGGGAGAGACAACAGAGGCTTGGGATTTCTTTCTGACCAATCTACGTCAATATGTCGTTCGTGAAGATGGAGTTTGCTTGATATCCGATAGAGGAACGGGTATTTTGGCGGCAATTGAACGACCAGGAAGTCGTTGGATACCCTCTGGTGGTACGGGCGCTTTCCCAAGAAACAAGTTGCAAAGTTGTTCCACCTTATTAAACTCATGTGACATTACCACCGGCATCCCATTAGTTTGGACCCCGAGTTGCATTGCTACATCCTCCAAAGTTATCGTGCATTCGCCACACGGCAAATGAAACGTGTGCGTTTCTGGTCTCCAACGTTCAATCAACGCACTGATCAAACCTGGGACCAACTTGTAATCTCGCACAAATGTTATATACCAAAATCCAGCCTCTTGCAAATTTTCTTCTATTAGTGGGTGTGGCTTGGGCACTTTATGTAGTCGAAGACGAAGGACTCGCTGCTCGTCCTCCTACAATTAAATATTTCAAAAAAATTATCACAATCATAAAATAATATTCAAATATTTATTAATTATAATTCATTAAACAAATATTTTATTCACCATTATTCCCAAATGACTTGAAATATGTTCATTGTCAAGCCTCAACAGTGGAATTTGGTCAGCCATTAGAATGAATCTGTAAAAAAATTAAACAACAATATTTAAAAAATCATTTAATATAATCTAATATAAACTAACTAACTAATTTACAACACTAAACTTTAATATAATAACATATAATATAATAAACTAATAAACTAACAAACTAAACTTTTTAAAATATAAGTTAAACGTAAACGCTAAACCCTTAAACAACTAATAAAATATTCTTTTATATAACTAAAACTAACTAATAAACTATTTTTTCATTATAATATACTATTAATAAACTTACTAACTAATTTTTTATATAATATAAATTCAACAAACAAATATAACTTAACTATTTAACTAACACAAACTAATTAAATAATTTTTTTTATATAACTAACTATTAACAATACAAACTAATTAATTATTTTTTAACTATATAACTATCAAACATATACTAATTAAATAATTTTTAATTTATGTATACTATAACTTAAACTAACAATCATATAACCCTAAACTAACAAACTAATTAACTGCTTTTTGTTTAACCCTAAACCCTAAACTAACAAATTAAACATTTATAATAATAAACTAATTTAAATATAAAAAATTTACCTTATCTCCCTTTCTTCTTCTTACTTTCCTTTCTCCCTTTCTTCCTTTCCTTTCTCCCTTTCTTTCTTTCTTTCTCGGCTGCAATCTCTTCTCCCTTTCTTCTGCAATCTCTTCTCCCTTTCTTTCTTTCTTTTATAACCGGCTGAGGCCTCAATTATTTCACCAATTGTACAATTGCAGCTGATTTCACGCGTTCAATTATTGTACCAATAATCAAATGGTTCACATGCCTCAAATGGTTCACATGCATGCATTGGGAGGTGTAGGCATGCAGCGGGGAGCACGTGAATTGGGAGGTGTAGGCAATGCAGCGGGGAGCACGTGAAGGAATCTATGTGGCTATGTGGCTGTGCATGTGCATGGATGATGGAATGGCGCCGGGACTACATGGCGACCTACAAGGTCGCCGGGACTACATGGCGACCTACAAGGTCGCCGGGACTACATGGCGACCTACAAGGTCGCCTAGGCTGCATGGCGACCTCTCTATTCCTGCATGGCTTGTATATGGCTCGTTGCATGCTCCCCATTGGCTCTCTATTCCTGCATGCTCCCCATTGGCTCGTATATGGCTCGTTGCATGCTCCCCATTGGCTCTCTATTCCTGCATGCTCCCCGTGGGCTCGTATATGGCTCGTTGCATGCTCCCCATTGGCTCTCTATTCCTGCATGCTCCCCATTGCCTCGTTGCATCCTCCCCATTGGCTCGTATGACTCGTATATGGCTCGTATATGGCTCGTATGTCACCCTCGTATGTCACCCCGTATGTCGCCAGGATTGCATGGCGTCCTCCAAGGTCGCCTGGATTGCATGGCGTCCTATGGCAATCACTGTTGAATTCACCCCATTCCAGCAATTAATCTATGATGTGCACCATATCGTGGAAAAAAAAATTCGAGAACATTATCTCGTGAATTTACCCATTTTATAATAGTTTGATAAATTTTAATGACCATTTTAACGGTTGAAAAATTAATAATCATTTTATAACTTTTGAAACTTTAAAGATTAAAATATTATTTCAACATAATTTAATAACTATTTGTGTAATTTACCCTGGATTTAAATAAAACCAGCCGACAAAAGTTCAAATCCGACACAACATTTCTGCTATTCTGTTGGCTACAAGCAGGGGAGAAAAAGAAGGAAAACCAACGAACAAAACTGTAAAACCCACTGAAAAATTGAAGACTAAGTTCACCATCCTTTTGAACAGTAACACAAAACCATGGAAGAGGAACAACAACACCGTTGTTTTCCCTTTCCCCCCAAACTCCCTTCGTCTTCATATATACTTGTTTATAGACCCAAGCCGTAGTTACCTGAACACAACAGAACCAAATCAGCGGCAGTTTATCGCATTTCTTGATGATGATTATTTCCAGGTTTCTAAGAAGAGGAATCTCAACAGCTTCCACCTGCGCCACTCGACGCTCATGGTGGGATCATGTCACTCCAGCGCCCAAGGACCCCATCATTGCAGTCACCGAGGCCTTTCTAGCTGACCCTTTTCCTTACAAGATAAATCTTGGAGTGGTATTTTCTTTTGTCTTTCACAATAGATTGTTCAATCTTTTGGGATAATACGAATAACTGTGGGTCTGGGTTTTTTTCAGGGAGCTTACAGGGATGATGAAGGGAAACCTGTTGTGCTTCAATGCGTTAGAGAAGCAGAAGGCAAGATTGCGGCTTCCAATTTCTTGTGAGTTTCATTTTCATTATGTTTCTGATTTGTGACTTTTCCCAATAATATTTCATCGTTTTTATATCTAATTCCAAACGTCTTCTTGTCTTATCTTATGTGATGCATTGGCAGGGAGTCAACGTCTACCGCAGTTAGCTCGAAATTTGTTGAGGAGAGTGCAAAATTGATTTATGGACAGGATTCGAATGTTATAAAGGAAAGGAGGTTCGCCGGAATTCCGGCTCTATCTGGAACCGGTGCTTGTCGTCTCTTTGCCGAGTTTCAGAAACGATTTTATCCGGAGTCGAGAATATATTTGCCTGATCCAACTTGGTCCAAGTAAGTTGTCTTGTTCCCTTTCATTTCATTCTGTTGTTTGGAGTTATAAGAAATGGGTTATGCAAAAGAAATTTTCAGCTTTTCGCTTTAAGTACCTAAATGATTTTCGTTTCGCAGTCACCGCAACATTTGGAGAGATGTTCATGTTCCGGATCGAACCTTTCGCTACTACCATCCCGATTCGAAGAGTTTAAACTTCGTGGCACTCATGGATGACATCAAGGTACCATGATCACCTCTCATGGATGTTATTTCCAACAAAGTGCAGGTCTACACATATATGCATCTTTATTTTAAAATAAATGTAGATATAATGAAGAAAAGACTTTTAAATGTGAACGATTTCTAAATTGTCATGAAGTTAAATATTTCCCTTGCAAAGATACTACATTTGCATATGCATACTCATTTTTGCTGCGTGGAACTTGCGTTCTATGGAGAGATTCAATATTTGCATACCTGTGAAAATACTATAAAATTTCTCAAGTACGAAATCAGTTATTGACTGCTTTTGTTTTGATGGTTCCTATAGAATGCACCAGATGGTTCTTTCTTCTTACTTCATCCTTGTGCCCATAACCCGACTGGGGTCGACCCTACTAATGAGCAGTGGCGAGAAATCTCATCTCTGTTCAAGGTAATGATGATAATTACATTGTGTTGAGTCATCATTTCTCTAATATCTATTGCTGCTTTTAAAATCCTTGCCTTGACTACTTTCTAGGCAAAGAATCATTTTCCCTTCTTTGACGTGGCTTACCAAGGGTTTGCCAGCGGAGATGTAGAGAGGGATGCCAGAGCAATTAGAATTTTTCTTGAAGATGGCCATTCAATAGGCTGTGCACAATCTTTCGCGAAGAACATGGGTTTGTATGGACACAGAGTGGGTTGTCTCAGGTCTGCCAATGTTCTTCACTTCTGTTTATATTTGGATGGATATATGTTTTACCTCTCTGAATTAGTACCGAACAAGTTTTGGTGTTTTAATATGGTTGGCTTGAAATGAACTTTATTTCCATGTCGAGATCACTCATTCGATCCAAAATTCATTAGAAGGCTAAGGTTTCAAGGATCACGTTGTGTTCTGGTTTGGTCCGTATTGTTCTTCAGCAATCTTACACTGCAATGATTGTTCCAGTGTTCTCTGCAACGACAAAATACAAGCAATGGCAATCAAGGGCCAGCTACAGCAGATTTCTAACACTATGTATGGCAGTCCACCGATTCACGGCATATCACTAGCCTCGAAAATCTTGAGTGATCCAGACATTAAGGCCATTTGGCTCAAAGAGGTCAAGGTATATATACTTTCAAGTTTCTTTTTCCGGTTCTGCACTTTCTTCAATTAACAGTATCACAAGGATGATTGGACTGACGCGCGTTTAATAATATCTACATGTTATAAGGTCATGGCAACTCGTATTCACCGAATGAGAGCTATTCTACGGGAAGCTCTCGAGAGATTAGGGTCTCCCCTCAATTGGCAACACATCACCAACCAGGTCAGTAATGTAACTAGAAATTTCTCCGATGCTGCTTGAAATGCTCCCTATTTTGCATTTTAACACATCAGAATATGCAAAATTGCAGGTCGGAATGTTTTGCTTCTCCGGATTAAATCGTGCTGAGGTCTATCTACTTGCAAAGGAATTTCATATATACATGACGCCTGATGGACGCATAAGGTATATTTATAATATAAAACATCGGTTTTGTTCTTGAAGGCTTGAGACTTGCTACTCTGTCATGCATTACTACCATTAGCTAATCCGAGCTTCTTGTTGCGATGACATTTGCAGCATGGCCGGGGTGACCACGAAGAATGTTGATTATCTAGCGAACTCTATTCATGAAGTCACCACATGTGATCAGGATGCCAAGATACTGCATAACACCGATGCATATAGGATTAACACTGATATTCGTTTCACTTCCCTTGGTGCCAGTAAATCAAGAGCTAGGGGAATGAATTTAAGCCTGTAATATCCCTATTATTCTTTTCTTATAGGTTGTACCATTTATATATGTTGCAGAAACATTGAAACATGTTAATACGAAGATAGGAACCTTTATCCATCCTTCATCCAAGTATTAAATGATGACACAGAGAGATCTGCAAACAATCAACCACCCCAAATTGCTTAACGACGATTTCTGATCTTTTCAAACCAGTAAATATGCAACAAAATCTTTAGTGTCCTTTCAAAGAGCATGTTCCCTTTGATAGTAGTTTAGAGCAGTGTAGGGTACAATAAATTATCATATGATAAAATTTGCAAAGAAACTGCACAACTGTACAATTTAATAATAACTAAGATCAGTAACTGATGAATCGGCATGCAAATGTCTATATGATTCAGTACCATGCATTCAACAGTTTTGGGTGGTTTCACAGTTTGATTAACCAAATAAGAGCTAAAACGCATACCTAGATTATTAGAGAGTAATTCAACACAAAACAACTGAGGATAGCGGTATCATCCACGAAGCTTTAACTACCAGGGCTTCCCTCTACCAATATCGAAACATAGAATCGAAGTTGGCGGTTCAATGGCTGCAGTATCTTCATCATTTGGATTCGAAAATCAGGTCCTCTTCTTGTCTTTCCCGGGGCTCATTGCAAGAAACATTGGTGAAGAAGAAGATGATGACGGTAAAAAATTGTTGGTTTTCTTCAAACTGATAATATTCGGGAACAATGACCGCAAAAGACCAGATCTTGAGCGCTTACTCTTGATGGATTTCTAGTTGAAGTTGGAGTAATAAGATGGAGGAGGGATATATGCATCGGAGACAGTGGATTTGGGAGTAACGGGCTGACATCCCCATATGAAAGGGACAGCAGCAGAGAGTCCATCATAATAGACCCTGAAAGAAGGATTGGCAAGAGAGTTTTCCTTGGATAATAGCCTGCAAAAGAACTTGTCATCTTGCTTGATTTCCAGAGTCTTATCATGGGGAAGATGATCAGGGGTTGTGTTAAACATCTTCCGATGTGTTTTCTGGGATTTCGGTGATCAGAGGGTAAAAGAGATTATTTAAAGGAAAATAATCCCAGAGACGAAGGAAAAAGCTTTAGGCTTGAAGATATCTGTATACCTTCTGGGTTATTTAGTTGAACTGAAAACAAAAAGGTGAAATGAGTTCGCATGATTTATATAGGAAACACTGGAATTTAAAATATGATTTTTAAAAAAATCATATCATTAACGTAAACAATGAAGTTTTGTTCCATTAAAAAGTTGGTGGGTTTCAATTATTGGCATTTTGCAATGACTTTCGTCTTCCTTTAAATTGAAGGTTTACGTTTCTAGCTCCATTGCAAAATTTTTTTAGGGTAAACTACACATTTAGTATATAAATGATTGCTTGTATTATGTTTTAGTACTCAAACATTAATTTTTTAAACTATATCAATCGTTTAGTTTATGTTTTATTTTGGTAAACCATTGTTAAAAAATTAATAAAACTGCTAATGTGACATTTTTATTTTCTTCAATAATGATATGACATTGTCTTATAGTGACACGTTAACATCACCGTTAAACTTTTACCGATGAGATTCGGATGCAAAAAACTTTTGAACTTGATCCCATAAATTCTTTAAAGAAATAATTTTGAACTTAGGAATGATGGAATAATTAAAGAAAAAAGTGTTAAAAACAAATCATCGAATCAACTTGTTTGATAAGATTACAAATGTTATCCTTATCAATTCAACACTACCAACTTAAAGTTAAACACCTACCTTTACTTTAGAAGCAAAAATAAGAAACTCAAAATTCTTTGGATAATTCTAAATAGTAACAAATTGTTATCGGAGAAATTTATACATGAGTATTTTTTTCTTGGTTAATTTATATAATTGTTTTCTATTTAAAATTTATTTCTTAAATTATTTTTTATATGTTTAAAGTTTAAATTATCAACATTTTTGTAACAAGACTCTTATTTAAAAGAAATCAATGATTCAGTTAGGACCACAACTTTAATCCTAATGACCACTTGAGCTATTTTAATTCTTTTTTCAATCGAAGAAAGAACATTCAACAATATTAGTTAAACAATCTAGATGTTTATAATCAAACCACACTGGAAAATTGCCATTATATGACCATTGCAAGGCTATGAGTAGCTACATTTCCGCTTCAATGCACGCACCGACACCTTACGTTATTAATTTACTTTAGTAATCTATGAGCCTTTTGAAGATAATGTCCCAAAATGGAGAAATATGGTCGTGGATTGGTTGCAATTTATTATATTGATGGTGTCGCCTTCTAGAATAATCAAGTTCCATTGGTGAGTTTCAAAAAAAAAAAAGTTCCATTGGTGATATATAGCAAGATGAAGCCCTTTGAGGAACGTCTGTGTTTCGGTAAGCTCTGCATCCGGTGGCCCTTGTATACGTCGTGCATGACCCCCATTACTATACGAGCAAGAACTCCAATAGCTCCTTCTCGATTTAGAACACTATAGGCACCATCAACATTTATTTTCACTTGATTCGAACTTGGTTTGCTCCGATGAACAACCCGTAGAGCTGGATTCAGAACATTGTCTGATGTTGCTGTGTGAGTTTTAAAATCCACGTGGAGAATCTTTACATTATCAAACACGACACAAGCTGGTTGAAGTCTTTCTTCATGCACATACGCATTGCGTTGATTCCATACATTCCACAAGATAACTATAAAACTTGTAAAACCATCCATATCGAACAACTTCAGCAATTCCTCTAATCAATTTCTGCAACTCATGCTTGCATTATGCAGAACTTAGCCACCAAAATTTAGTACTTCACCGTTACAAGGGCAGTCCCTTAAAGCATGAATCATGGTTTTATCGTCTTGCTCACACATTTTGCAAATCTACTCTTCTAGTCCTGTCGCCAGCAGCTTGCTTCCCGTTGGTAAAGTATCGTGACCAAGATGCCAACAAAACCGTTTAATTTTAGGTAGGGTGAATTTTTTTTTGATGTTGTTCTAGAATTTCTTCTTATCTGCCCATTCTTGAGGGACCTTGAAGCCAGAAATACTGGAATTTCGTTGAGTACACTCCCGAATCTGCATGTCCCTAAATAATAGTATCCCTATTAGTTGGTGCAATTATACAATCCATTATAGCAGCAACACCTACTGGAGTAAAAACTTGTCGAACTAAATCATCATTCCAAGAGCTGATTTCTGCACACATAAAATCATCACATCTCAAAGGATTTTCAACATCATCAACATATGTAGAAACAAATTGAATCTTTTTCTTTCCGCCCTAATGATCTTTAAGAATCCAAGCTTTTCTGTTGCAACTCACTTGCCAAAAGAATGTTTATCATCAAGTTTCACTTCTAGGACATTGCCACGAGAAAAAATATATATTTTGTCGAGAGAACCATATAGCATAGTGAATTAGTATCATGAATGAGGTGTCATACTTGTTTCTCAAGGAGCGTTGTGTTAAAAATAAATAAATTCTTGAAACCAAGACCTCCCTCCTTTCCAGATCGACATATTATTTCCCAAGCTACTAACGACCATCCTCTTTCGTTCGCCTTACCAGGGCACCGATAGTCACGCATGATAGAAATTATATTGTTAATTAGACTATCTAGTAGCATAAAGCAAGACATAATATACGTCGGAAAAGCTTGTGCCACTGTTAAAAAAAACTTCACGACCTCCGAAAGGTAAAAGACTCCTTGTCCAACTCCCTACACGTTTGCTAACCCAATCACATAAAATATCAAAAGCTTGTGTCTTGTTGCGACCAACTAGTAACTACATACCAAGATAATAGCTTGGATCTTTTTCTTCTCAAACATCAAGAATGTTACATATGTTTTTGCGGGTAGCACTACTAATATTTATACTGAAATAGACCATAGACATACCGTAATTTACCTTTTGACCCGAGCATACATAGTGAGAATTCCTTTAAGTCGTGTAACCCCCGCCGCATTTTTTTAAAGAAATGTCAAACTATCATCGGCATAAAGTGGATGGGTGCCTACGTGACTAGTATCCAACTATTAATTTTATTTTGATTATACTTGATGTTAATTTTTAATTTTATTTAAATAGAATTTCTGAAGTGATATTTTTTTATTTTATAATATGGTGTAACATTATCTATCAGTATCACTGCTAATTTTTTAATAATTGATAACCAAAATAAAATGATAAATGTAATATAAAAAATAAATGAATGATCAAAATATAATTGAGATACTAACGGTATAATTTACACTATTTTTAATCCCCTAAATCAGTTAACCAATTTATTTCAATTACTGGGACCAATAATTTGGATTCTAGTTATGAAAAACCTAATGTGACCTAAAGAAAAATTTGAATTTTAAGAAAGATATTATTAAACAAATTACTTTCAACAACTTAGACCATTAATTTGGATTCCAATTATGAAAATGAAAAACAAAAATCGAGTTTTAAGAAAGATATTAAATATTTAAAATTTCAATTCGAATTTTAAATATTTAAAATTTTGCGGAGAATTACCTCGAAAATAAATTTAATGAGAATCATGGGGAACAAATGATGATGCAACTCAACACTTGTCTCATTATTTGTATGTGTTTTTCGATCACAGATTGAGAATAAATCCAAAATTATATTTAAAAAAGTGATAAATTGGAAAATCTGCCACATTCTCCGTTAATAAAGAAAATAAACAAGTTATATAAGAGGAAAATGAAAATGACTAACAGGTAGGTAGTCGGTTTTCAAGAATAAATACATAATAATTACGAAAAACTATAGCAATTAAAATTAAAGTTTAAATCCGGGAAAAAGCATAATACAGGAACCCGGTCCGTGAATTGGGTCAGTTCCGATTTGTCGAACCATCAAGACAAAACGGACGGAGATTCTCGGTTTTTTTTTCTTCTTTCTTGGCTGGTTGTGTACATGTGTATGTACTACAACCGCCTGTTCTAAGATTCACGGCAATGACTTTACACATAAATTATCATCTACATTAAATTACCCAGAAACACGTTGCCTTGCTTACCTTTTATATACCAAATCGGAAAGTTTTGGCCATAACTTATCTTCCCAAATTTCATCGCTTGTGCCGACGTTAAAATCGCGGCGCTGCACCTCCACCATCGCCAGTTGTTCCGTCAACGGATGGATATCGACTGCGATGACAAAATTACCATTATGCCCTTCCAACCTTATCGCATTCTCTCTCTTCTTCTTCACTTTCACGTTACCCGTTCTACCGACCTCATCCTCGATTCTCTCAATGATTTTCTCCGGTCTCTCCTCCGATATAAACCGATCTCTCCGCACAGAAGGTTCGGCCTCGTCGAACAAGACGGAGAGGTCGAAACCCGATGAAAATGAGATTATGTCGAAGGCGTTTAAGAATTTCTTGCCCTGGGATTCTTCTTTGAATTCAAAATCTTCGTCGTGGAATTTGATTTCTTTGTAACCTTTCTTGAACCAAGGGTCGTTGATGATTTCATCCACGGTGATCCTCGTATCTGGATTCGGATCGAGAAGCCGGCATATGAATCGCCGGAGATCGACAGACGTCCATTTCGGGAACCGGAATTCGCCTTTATAGATTCGATGGTACATCACCATCAGATTGGGATCGTTGAACGGTAAATAACCGGCGTGCAGAACATACAAAATGATGCCACATGACCACACATCGACTTTGGCGCCGTCGTACCCTTTCTTCGCCAGAATCTCCGGCGCCACGTAAGCCGGTGTTCCACATAAAGTATGGAGGAGACCATCGGGTCGTATCTGTTCCTTCACCGCACTGAGTCCGAAATCCGTTATTTTTAGATTGTAGTTCTCGTCGAGAAGGAGATTTTCCGGTTTCAAATCGCGGTGGAACACTCCCCTCGAGTGACAATATCCGACGGCCGAAATCAGCTGCTGGAAATACCGACGGGTGAGATCTTCACTGAAACGTCCTTTGGCTATCCGCGTGAACAACTCCCCGCCTTTGGCGAATTCCATGACGAAATAAACCTTGGTTTTCGTAGCCAACACCTCGATGAGCTTGACGATGTTGGGATGGTGCAACCGGCGCATGATAACGATCTCCCTCTTAACCTGCTCCACGAACCCGCCTTTCAGAACTTTCTGCTTGCTCACGGCTTTGATCGCCACGCTCTGCCCCGTCCTCACGTTCCGAGCGTGGAAAACCTTCGCAAACGCCCCGCATCCCAGCAACTTCCCGATCTCGTATTTCCCGGACAGGGTGTTCGCCGATGAGATCACCGCCGACTCACTGATCGTGCTGTAACTGCTATTGTCTTCAACCTCGGGCATTGTTGTCAAACACACAGGAATAAATTTTATATGGAAACTTCAACGAAATACCATTAAAGAGATGATTATGGGATCATCCTTATTGTTTAAGAAAGAGGAAAGGAAGTTTGAACTGGAAATCAGTTACAGTGGACCATTTTGACTCGACTGGATGGCACGGCATTTTAAGCAGTTCATGAAGGGTAGATTGGGACTTTTCTTCATTTCAAATAAATGGACACCTTGATTATTTAATTTATTTTCTTTTTTAAAGCTTAAAAGTTACTGTCAGGGTACGGGTGACGCAACGCCAAGGACAAATTCAGCCACCCATGTGTCACATTTCTGTATATAAGCTTGAAAATTAGGCGATTTGACTACACTCTTTAATCGAATTTCTCTAATTTTAATATATTATATATTTCTCGAACCGGTCCCTTCTGTTGAGGGGTGAAAGACGTATTTTTAGGGAGGTGTTTTACTTGATTTTATGTTGAGTTGGATGTCACGTGTGAAAGACGTATTTTCGAAAACATGTTTTATCTTTATTCTACTAATTCAGTTGTTACGTGGTATTTTTTTTAATAATAAAAATTTTATTTTTATTATTTTTATAAATTAGTAATATATTATGTAAATTGTTTCAGTTATAATTTAATAATTATCGAATGTATTTTTTAAATGTGTGTTAAAGGTAGAGTGTATTATCCACATTAATCGGATAGAACAACAGATGAAAACTAGTTTTTATTTTATTATAGTTATATGAAAAATATATAAAATTATTATATTACACGTATGATTATATTATTATTTTTTGTTTTGATTATCGATTTATTAATTTTATCACTTAATTATTTAAATATTATCAATCTAGTCATTTGTTATTATTATTTAACTAAAATATTGATGCATAAGTTAATAAAATTAGTATAATTACACATTTAATCTGTTATTATTTTTATTATACATTGAGAAATTATAGAAAATACAATTACATTTAAATATTAGAAACAAAAACATTCATTTAAATAGAATATTAGGTTACATAAGGGTTAACGATTATGTGATGATAATAGAGCTGGACAATTTTTTCTATTGTGTCCGATGTTTCTACAATGCCCACATCATTTTTGTTCTGTTGACTTCTCCCGAATATCCATATCACAATGTATTCTAGTAGATTTTGGACGACCTGAGTCCTTCAATAGCAATGTATCTAGTGCAATTGTAAGCCAAATTTGAATCTCATCTGGGTCTCTTTCGTTTTCTATGGGCGGAAACTCAAATTTATATACCTTGAATACTTGTGAAAGTTGGTATATGGGATCAACATAATTTTTGTAATCCAAATGCGAATGTGAGCAAGCTGCAATGACATGAGAGCATGGATATTTAAGTGTTTGAAAGAAACCACAATCGCACCACCTCTCATGCAGATTAACTATGAAAGAGTTAGCTTCAATCCCTTGCAACAGACGTGTCATTTCAGTTACACGAAACAATTCAAGGGTGCGAGAAAAATTTATAACCAACATCTCATTTGATGCAACCACTTTTTTCTGTAAATCAGCTACTAGTCTTGGGTGGTAAATATGACCGTTTTGTATCCAAGTAAGAGCTTGTCCACCGAGCTTTGCAAAGAGTTGACCCAGAAGAAAATAAATCATTTTGACCAATGTTGTGACTGGTAAATGACTCCCCCCCTTTAAGGTTGAATTTATTGCTTCAGCCAAGTTTGTTGTCATATGACCATAGCGATACCCCCGTTATACGCATTTGTCCACATTTTCTTGTTGATGTCTATAATGTACTCGTACCCCTTTTTATTTTTGCCAAACAACTATTGTAGCATCAACTTATACCTTTGAGGTAAGAGTTCGTAACCTAAGCCATTAGGAATATGTAATATTTAATATGAAGTATAAATAAGTAATACGAAAATGATAGAAAAATTGGGGAAAAGTAACATACCCATCCGCACGACTAATTGACGTTCATCGTTCTTCTTGTATTTTCCGTAATAGTTTGCAACAATATGACGGACACAATAACGATGTTGAACATGTGAAGGTCTATACATTGTACCCAAAGAGTCCATTGCTGCTTTTATCCCGACTCCTAGGTCTGAAATAATGCATACTCATTCCCTGGTGATAACATATAAACGTAAATTTTTAAGGAAAAAAGCCCAAGACTCAGTGTCTTCTCCTTGAACGAGAGCAAACGCAGCGGGAAGAATATTGTGGTTTTCATCTTGGATCACAACCAATAATAAAATTTGCTTGTATTTCCCATACAAGAAAGTACCATCAATTTGGACAACTAGTTTACAGTACTTGATTGCATTAATATACTGAGGGTAAGTCCAAAAGACACGGTAGAATTGGAAGCGATCACGAACCACTCGATCATTCACGTAATGATGTTGAGTTTCGAACTTAACAATTGTCTCAGGATTGAGTCTTTGCACAACATGAAACCAACTGGGCAGCTCGTTGTAAAATGTATCTCATTCTCCATGAAGTTTGCAAATGGCATTCTGTTTTGCCAACCAAGCTTTTTTATATGAGACGGTGTACCCATATTGTGATTGTATAGCAGAAATCAACACTGCAACAGCTATATGAGAGTTTTGCTTCACAATAGGCATGATTGCTTGGCAAATAATGTTGGAGTCAAAGTTGGGATGATCCTTGTTTATACCTCTTGCACAACACGTATGAGGACTGTTATATCTGGTTAGTTCCCATAAGTTGTTCTTCCTATTCTTCTTTGATACACAAACCATCCATTGACATCCGTTGTCACGTTGGACGCAGTAGCAGACATATTTATCTGTGTTAGATCGATCAACTCGGGACTGAACTGAGTTACGAATATTGTAACTCTTTAATGCCATCATTGCTTCCTCCTTCGGTGCGAACTCCATTCTAATATGTAAATCACCGTCATTAACTGTTGATTGAAGTCTATAGTTGCCAACATCAGGAAGATCCAGAAATTCAGGCTCATACATTGCATCATAATCAGCCTCATACATATGTACAGGAAGATCGGCTGGTGTTGTATTTATCGGAACGTCATCCTCGTCATCATCAGAATGTACGTTAAACTGTGGTGAGTCAGGTTCAACGAATAATCCCGTTTCAGTACCATCTGCACCTGGCTCCCGAAGAGGTTCTTCTGGTGGAGATGATGGTTCCTCCGATAATCTAATGTTGAGGTCAAATAAGTTCCCGCTTGTGTGTCATCCCCTTGAACTTGAGGCCATTGTATAATGTGAGATGTGAATAAACTGCCGTCTCGTTGGCATTTCCATATGTAAGTCGAAAATATTGGCAGATGAATGTCTGCCCCTTGAAGTAGAAGAGATGTTTCCATATGGATTATTGGTGAAACCACGTGGGTTGAGATCATAAGCAGTTGCAGATGAATGCCTTCATACTGAACTTGATGACATTGCATCTGGTGTTGGATCTGCCATTAATGATGTGAAAACATTACAGATCAGTTGTGTCGGGCTATTAACTTGATCAGCTTGATATACAATGCCAAAGTGAGAGGAATATGAGAGACCACGAGAAGCACGAACCTCAATAAAAGACGCATACATTTCAATAAGAGATTGTGAACTTCCCATATGAGCATCAACCATCATAGAAACATCATCATCGCTTGAAAGCTGAAATGATGTATACGTGAGCGGAAAAAGTTTATTAGGAAATCTGTACTGAAGTGAAGATAATCTTCTCCGGCCTGCTACACGAATCTTTAACGAAATTTTTGTGATTAACTCCTCAAAAGTGATGTTTCTCTTCAAGGTTATGGGGATATAATGATCTGACTAAAAAACAACCCCCTCTTCAGCTTGTTTAATTTCTCTATCATACAAAACAACAGCAGAAAGACGACTCATTTTCAGAGAATAGATGATTGAGATTTTTGAGAAATTTAGAGTTTGAGAATTTCAAAGCTTGTGAACTGAAGTTTGTTTTGAAAGTTTATAATACGTTGCATATAATAGTGTCTATAACTGGGGTACTATTAACGTGAATGTGCGTTCCCGGGGGCGCGCATTCCATTATTTTGTCAGAGAATATGTTATCATTGCCCTATTATGTCACTTATATCCCCCATGAACTATTCATGTCAATACCTATTATTCCTTAAGGGACCGTGAAGGCCCATTCCCGGGGGGCGCCTTCCATTATTTTGTCAGAGAATATGTTATCATTACCCTATTATGTCACTTATGTCCCCCGGGAACTATTCATGTCAATACTTATTATTCCTTAAGAGACCGTGAAGGCGCATTCCCGGGGGTGCACATTCCAATATTTTGTCAGAGAATATGTTATCATTGCCCTATTATGTCACTTATGTCCCCCGATAACTATTCATGTCAATACCTATTATTCCTTAGGGGACTGTGAAGGTGTGTTCCCGGGGGCGCGCCTTCCATTATTTTATCAGAGAATATGTTATCATTGCCCTATTATGTCACTTATGTCCCCCGGGAACTATTATATCAATACCTATTATTTCTTAAGGGACCGTGAAGACGCGTTCCCGGGGGGCGCCTTCCATTATTTTGTCAGAGAATATGTTATCATTATCCTATTATGTCACTTATTTCCACCCGAGAACTATTCATAACAATACCTATTATTCCTTAGGGGACTTTAAAGAGCGTTCCTGGGGAACTATAGATGGATGGTGAAATCAGGTAAATTATAACCAAAATTTAACTTCTTTTGGAAGTTCAGCAAGTTAAGGATAAAATTATATATATAGATAAATTTAAGTCCATAACTTAAATTAAAACGTTATGTGAAGTTTGAATAAATTAGATAAAATGTTATGGATAAATTGAATAAATGTGAAGTGATAAGTTTATTGTGACATTGAAATTGTATGGAATGAGCATCGACATGTTTTTACGAATAAATGTGAAGTGATAAGTTGATTTTAATGTATACGTTTTAATATATATGTTAATGATAAAATCATATGTATTGATAAATTTAATTTCAATTTAAGTACTGTGAACTATAATTGGAATATAACTTTTAATTTCGAATACAATTGGAATATTAACTTGAATTTAATGTTAAATTTCGAATACTATAATTTATATTTAAATTTAAATTTTGAATAATATTATTTGTATTTTAATTTTAAATTTCGAATACTATAATTTGTATTTTAAAAACATTTATTAAACATTTAATGTTAAATTTGAATAAAAAATAACATTAAAAATATTAACAGTAACAACCATGAAACATTTAAATAACATAACCAAATTACATAAATTTCTGAAATATAACTATTTAAATAACATTAAAATACAACTGGATCACCGATGTCGTCTTCTCGAATGAGTTCCACATGGCGGTGGTTGTCTATTTCGCGGAAGATTTCTTCGTGGAACTTGTTCTTCAGTCTCCTCATCTTCACTATCATCATCATCGACATTTTCTTCATTTGGCGTAGATGACGCTGAAGGTGCTGAAAGGCCTGTATAAAATAACGACCTTTGAGGAGTGCTAGTAACCATCCCACGGCTCCTCGGGAACTGTGAAAACTGTGGAAACATTGGCATCGATTTCTGTGATCCAGATGGAGATTGAGGTGTCTGAGGAGAAGCACCACCAGCCAAATAAGATGCATATGAACCATATGTTGGATCATTAAACATAACCGTATATGCATCTCCATATGGTATAAAACCCTGCGGGCTATGCATGTAACCTGGTGGGCTAGGAATGTAACCATGTGGGCTAGCAATGTAACCATGCGGAGATGACATATGCACTAGTGGGCTTGGCATATACCCCTGAGGAGATGGCATCTGAAGTGGAGGGCTGGACATGTACCATTGTGGCATCGGTGGATAAGGATGTTGTGGTGGGACTGATGCAGAATCGGTAGCACCTTCTCTCCGTCCATGTGTCGGAGGACGATGATATTGAGACGGTTGACGTCTTTCTCGTTGCCTAGGAATGCTAACCCCTCGTGCTTTCGCCGAAAGTAGAAACGGCTTCCCATTTTCATTAAACCATTCTATATAGTTATCCGTAACCATATGACCAATTTCAGCGTAATATTTTTGAGGGGCCAACTGTGCATACCGGTTCTCCCAAAGCGCAATCCAATCTCTGTGTCTCACTACCCAGTTAACATATTTCTTTTCTCGTCTATCTATGTTATGCACGACGTCTAAATTCCTAGGTGCTCCAGGAATATATTGCGTACAACCATCCTGATGGAGCACGCGATCAACTGGATGCCACTCAATAATAGCATAACATATAAGAGGTATAACCGATATCCAAACCTCTAATGACCCACCAAGGTGGGGTGGGATGCAAGCCTTCACTTCATCGCTCGCATAAGGTATCCATTGAAACTGAAATATAAATATACAATTCAAATAAATAAAATATTCTAATTATATCTAGCATTTTAAATTAAAATATTAATATTTAAACAGGTGTAAAAACATACCTCAGACTCAGCTTTTGTATTAATAAGTAGACAAATTTCCTCTAACCCAGTAGGTATACTTCTATGGTTCTTTCTTGTCATCGACCACCTATGAAATATAATATAAACTAAATATCACCCTATTTAATTAAAAATATTTAAATCAAAATTTAGTTCGATAATTACCTCAACAATAAGGGGAATACGTATGGTTCATTCACGATCGGGCATAAGAAAGGAATGTGGAACCACGCCCATGATTGCAGAAGCATGATACATCCACCGATAGCAGTTTTCTTATAATTCGTCGTCCGACACATTTCTCTAAAGAGAAATACCAAAACTGCAGCGCCCCAACTATATCTTCCAGCTTCATCAAAATCGATCAGATGTCGCAACCACATACAATGCACCTGGTTGCGAGATTTGTCGGGCATCAGTATTCCTCCAATTATTCATAGAATATATGCCCGAGCACATGCCTTTGCTTGATCCTCTGAAGCATTTTCATTTAAAACTTCAAAATTAGCTTTCAACCAAGATAAAACTATTATACCTCCATTAAACTCTGGCGGAGCATAATCAATGCACATTGACTGCCAATCACCATCTGCCATACCACACATCATATTTTCGTCGACGGGAAGCCCCAGATGCATAGAGACATCCTCCAATGTAATTGTAGCCTCTCCACATCGAATGTGAAAAGTGTGTGTCTCGGGCCTCCACCTCTCAATCAATGCAGAAATTAGGACAGGTTCGAGTTTACAACCGCCAATGATTGTTGCAATATATTCGAACTCGACAGAAGCCAAAAATGGCAAAATACGTTCCGGTGTCGGTATACGTGGATTTTTAATAAATGGCTCTAAAATACGATCAATATCATAAATAACATGCATTATAAAAAATTAAAATTAATATAAATTCAAAATAAATTTAAATTAAACATAACAATAAATATTAACATTAATTATAAAAAATATTACCATATCGCTAAAATGTCTGGAGATATGGTCATCATCCAATCGCAGCAGCATTTCACTTTCCATTATAACTGTAGACAAAAAAAAACAATTAGCACAAAAAATAATTAATTAATAAATTTAAATAAATAATAATTATATAAATATTATTTTAATAAAAAATAATATTTATATAATTATATTAATATAAAATATAATTACTGTTTAAAAAAAATAACTAAAAAATAATTTTTTTACCACTAATAAGAAATTTAAAACTCAGAGATTTGGAGAATTTGAGTTATATAAAAAATGAGAAGAAGATTTTGGTGTGAAGAATGAGGGGGTTTATATAGAGGAGGAGGAGGGATAGTTGGGGAAAAATCGGATGGGTATTTAAGACATTTAATGAAAGGCGCGTTTCCGGGGATGCGCCTTTCACACGTGGCATCCAACTCAACGTAAAACCAGGTAAAACGCGTCCCCGGAGATGCGCCTTTCGCCACCTCAACCGAAAATGTGCCACTTCGGAATATATAGAACAAACGGTGCTAAAAAGAAATATATTCGATTAAAGGGTGTCAGTTTGATCAAATCGCCTGAAAATTAAATAGTATACACAACATCTTATTAATATGGTAGTAGTTTTAAACTAAAAGGTTTAATAAAGAAAATAAGTGTTTAAATAATAGTTTTTATTATTTTAAATGTTTAATTTTTTAATTTAATGTAAGTCTAATGTTTTTAATATTACTAATTCAAATAGTTAGTTCGTCAAAAAAATTATTATCTCACATGTGTTACATTTAGAATTTTTAAAATTTTATTTTTAATATTCTTAATTTTAATCCCTCTTATTGTTGTAATATGTTCTCCATTATGTCGTCGACACTGCCACCAACAAACAATCACTCATTTGTTATTGTTCACCGAGTGATCAATTATCGTCCTTTTGATACCTCAATCCATAAATCTTTAAATTAAAACCCTTAAAATTCATTGTCCTCATTTGGCGTAGTGGCAATAGACAATAGCAAAATTCAACATTATTTGTCGGAGGCATTTAAAAAGAATTGTATAATTTAATCAAAAATTCACACTAATTAAAGAAAAACTAAGAAATCTTAAAATTCATCCATTCTCATTAAAATTCAAAAAACAAATATCTATAATAATGTTATCTAGAATTGTGAATCACATTCTTTTGAAGAAACAAAATCCTCAAAAATTGAATCCGAAGTAAAAGTCTTAGTGATCTCTCTTTCGATATTAATAACCAAGTTAACTACAAGAAATTCATCTTTCATCTTATTTCGCAATCTTATTTTGATGATCTTCATAGCTGAAAATAGCATCTCACTAGTTGTTGTAGACACTAAAAGAGTTAAAACAAGTTCGATCAATATATCAAGAAGATAGAATACTTTTGATTTTCCTGTTTTCTTCATAGCAACACACAATTGAGACAGACATGATAAATTTTGCAAGTTCACATTAAGGTGCATATTGCACTTAAAATGCTTTAACTGGGATTTCAAATTCAATTTCTCATCTCAGTGAAATCAAAAGTTAGTATTTTTTTAGCAATAGTGCAAATATCATTGATATTAAAAAATTTATAATATTCATTAAGATCCAAAGCAGATAAAAGTTTCAAAAGATTCATTGCCTTTATGCTAAACTTTGTATTCAATTCTTTCAGTTGAAAACTAATCACTTCATTGAATATGTCAAAATAATAATACTGTTCCATTGTGACTTGATTTTGTTAGTGTTGTTGACGCCTACCTTCAAAATGTCGTGCATTTAAATCAGGAACGTTCAAATCATTCTTTTCACAAAATAATACCACATGTTTCAACAAACTTTCCCAACCGTTATTTCTCAAATCTTGAATCAACATTTTGGTACTTGAAACCAAATGTATAGCATTTACAATATATTGAGACTTTTGATGTAAAGCTTGACATAATACATCAATAATACACATGATCTCTTTCATCAAATGCAAAACGAATTAAAAATGAATTTGAACGATTGAATCATTTTGGATGCACTCATGGTATCCTTTCATTGAGAATAAGTGAAACCTCCACTTTTAATATTTTCAAGTACCAAACAAGTTGCATCAAAAATTGTTATAAGATTACATATAGAATAAAAATGTGAATCCCAGCGAGTATCTTCAGCTCGTTTTAAAGTGTCAATTTGATTAGCACATATTTTATTTGCAAAACAATGCACATAATAAGCAGAAGAACAATCATTGATGAATATTCTAAATAAGCAGGAGTATTTTACTCATAAACTACAGTTGACTTTTATTGTTATTTCTGAAGAGATACATTTTATATATAATTTTAAACTCTAAACTTTAACAGTAAATTTTAAATTTTAAACTCTAAAGTTAAAATTTTAAATCTAAACCCTTAAATTATTAATAAAATCTTTGAATTATAATACGAACATATTTATATAAATTAAAATTTATTTATATATATAATTTTCCTGAGCGGGAACTCTTGGTATAATGTCATTTATCCTAACATTTTTTTGGGGTCCCCGCTTTAGAAAGGGGGACCACAAAATTTTCCAATTAAGATTTTTTTTTTCAACTGCCACCTAGTTCTCTCAAATTAGAGTTAACCATAAAAACATATAACTTATTATTAGTATATATTTTATTTAAGGCTTGATACTTTAAATTGATTTTATCCGATTTAATATATAAAATATTTTTTATTCAATTAGATATATAAAGTTATCTTTATAAATTAAATTTGTTTATAGGTTAATTTTAAATATTAATTTGAACAAATAAATCAAATTTAAATATTTAATCGGATAAAAGTAATATTCAAGTATTTAATTAAACATAGTTTTTTTAAATAGAAAATAAACAGCAGTTTAAAATTAAATTGAATCTGAATAATTTTGATGTTTAGGAGGAGAAAGAAATTGGATTAAGTTCCAGACCAAACAGTCGGGTAAATGATTTTTTAATAGAACAAAACAAAAGTGATAACCTGACAAATAAGATGACCGTACAAATAATAATATTTTAAGAATATATAAAATGTGGCCAGCAAATAAATCTGTAATGTTGGATTAGGATTGGACCAGCTGGATTCCCAGTATCTTATTACTTTTCCTAATTTGCTCAAATAAAATTCAAAATTTTTGACTTTTTACCAAAATATCACCCTCACACCCATTAATTACATATAAGACACTATCTATCCTAATATTAATGATCTATCACCATTCGCGTTTTCGCATGGTTTTATCCAAACTGACTTCACGTAAAGAAAGACGCATATATTCATCTGCACCTTCACTGAACATCTCACATATACGGAAGGTAAGTATCATGAAATATGTATTCCATGGAAAATGTTGAGATGACACCACTTGAGGGTGCATTTCAAGGACATGCTTTTCAATATCCACATCATCTCTCAAATCATTTTAACAAAATTTAAAAAATTAAACTATAATGACTAATATCATAATTTAATACATATTAGTTTTATGAGTTGAAGAACTTAATGAAATTAGCTTATATAAGTATATTGGAGTGTTTATGTTATGTTTATTGACAATGTAGGATAAGTAGATTCATTAGACCTAGAGATAAAAAAAAATTAAAGAATATACCTTTTAATTTTTATTTTACATTGTCAGAGTGAGTATAGTTTAAGGATAAAATTAAAATATTTAAAAATTTAATGATTAATTTGAAACGAGGTCATAATCCGGGAACATACAGTTAATTCTAAAGCTAAAAATCTAACCTTTAATCTATTGAAAAAAAATAGTTTGGTCACTTATGTTGTGATAATGTTGCGTATTAGTAAAAGAAATTAATTTTTAACATGACGTATGAACTTTAGATAATATAGTATTTTAACCTCAAAATTTAGATAAAATATCAATTTAACTCATAAATCATATACATTTTTCTAATTGATTGTGTTTCATTTATGTTGTTTGTTGGACTAAACAGAACTGAAGATTTGAAACAAACACAAATCTTTTGTCATTAATGGAAAATAAAAAATGATTATAAATAAAATTGATTAGTCGATTACAAAATTATGTCTTAGATTTGATTCAATTGAAGTCAAACTTATAAGATTGAAGAACGAGTGGTTTCGTGAATAGCTGTACCTATAAACTTAACCTTAATTTGATATTCATTAACTGTTAAACAAATTAATAATTTGATATTCAAGGTGAAGAAATTTATGGAAATAATCATTGATTATGGTGATATGTGAAACATAAATAACCTACTGTTCACGTTTCATATTAAAAGTTTTTTTGAATAATTCTTACTTTGAGAGAAGAAAAAGGAAAATTTTACTCTTAGTAGGTATTGAACTCATAATTTAAGGGAGATGAGAAATGTCAACTGAGTTTTTAACTACATGTTATAAAGATTATTGACCCATATTGACATTTAAAAGAAAGAAAGTAAATTTTCTAAATATTAACAATTAAAGAATTATAAGCGTTCAAAGGGTTAAGAATTACCTTTGAGCATATACTAATTTGTATTTATCTCATATTAATCAAGAAAAAATAAATAAATTTATGTGGCTATGTCACTTAATAAATAAGCAAATGAGGGCTTTTCAAGAGAGCTAATACTTAGGGCTTTGGAATTTTGGGAAGCCTTCATTGTTGAATAAATATGAGGGCTTGCTATAATTAAGTTATCTATAAGTATCAAGTATAATGGTAAGTCACGTTTAATCTTTAAGAAGATAACTTAAGTTCTAGTTTTTCATAAAATATTATTGTAATTAGAAGTCACATTTAATCTCTAAGAAGATAACTTATTAGTAAATTTTAATTTTAAGTTTTTTATTTTAAAATAAATTTTTTAAATTTTATAAGTTTTACATGTGTCACTTAACAGTCAAATTTAACGGTCATTACAATCAAAACACCTAAAAGTGTAACGTTGGAAACGATAAGCGCTTTTTTTTAACGACAAATTCTTTAGGCACCTAAAGTTAAATTTAAATATAGTTTGGACACTTATTTTTACATTAAACCTAAAAATAATTTGATGGAAGTTTTAGCAAATTAATAATTACAAAATACTAAAATATGAATTACAATGAAGAATAAATTAGTGCTCAATGAAAAAAAGAAAAAAATAATACAAATTGAGACTTTTTAACTCTTGAATGTTTAGGATGATTTTTTGTTGATCCATAATTGTTATTAGACCTCTTTTATATCTTCTCGTTATTTTCTAAGCTTTACATAAAATATTATCGGAAGAGACAACCGTAAAACATACATGAAAAAATTTAAAAAAAATATTAATTGAATGATTTGATTATTACTTTTTTTAAACACAATAGCTCATTTGTAAACTTATTAATAATCTAGTGATTTGTGATATAATTTATCCTATTCTTCATTAGACTGATTGTATTTTTTAAAATTATGAAATTTACTTATCAATTTATAGTTTCAATAAATCTAATATTTTATTCATTCTATTATATATTTCTGCTCAACTGCCGGCCGCTGGTGAAACTTAATTTGAACAACTTTTTTCTTCAATCTTTCATCTTATTCTTTTTTCTCATTTATTTAGTAAAATAATTACGAAATTATTTTTAAACCTAAAATTAGGGAGGGGGGGGGGAATCACATGGCTCGATTTAACATCAAAACTGAAAGAATTATAAAGTTAATATGACAAAATATTATTCGGCACGTGGAATTAGGGAGCCTGCAGCCGGCAAGGCAATTGTGCAAAATTGGACTAAGCAGGTTGATCGAAATTGTAAATGTTATTGTTCAATACTTCAATGATTCTTCTTTTGCCTACCATTACCATTTCATTTACTAAAACCAAAACCATGCAACAACATAATTAAAAACGATAAACTATATCAAATATCATTAGACTTTAGGTTATGTATCATTTTAACCATTAAACTTTCAATTCCCTCACGTTTAACACTAAATTTTAGTTAAACATTCAATGTAAGCATTGGTTCGTTAAATTAGTAAAAACGTAATTATTTGATCATTTCTTTTGTAGAACTTAAAGTTTGTGTATCATTTTTGTTACTAAACTTTAGTTTACATATCAATTTGGTGATTGTCGGTTAAATCATTGTCGTTGGTTTATTTTCACTCATCACTGATCACCGTTCGCGGTAAGATTTATACCAAAATATCCACATTTCACTCATCTTTCTTCTCCTTGAATTAGTTTTCCAAGAAACCCATTCAAAATCAATGAATATCTATCTAACGATTTGTCATTCTAACACTCTAATCTCCTTCAATTATTATCTGAAGAGACTAAGTTTAATATATGCCTTTTGTCTTCTCGAAAGAATGCTTCTCGCCATTTGAAATTTCGAACAAACACCTTAAAACCCTCAAATCTAATAAAATCTCCAAACCTCAAACTAGAGCATTAGAACATTGAACCTTTAGATTAATTTTCGTTGATTTTAAACATGTTTCATGGAAATTTAATTTAAGGAGAAGAGATGAGTAAAATGTGAAACTTTTGATACTGATCATGCCATGAGTGATGAAGGCATTGATTATCCAATAGAGGTAATGATTGATCAATAATGATCAAATTGATATATAAACTAAAGTTTAGTGCCTAAGATTGAAGCGTTTTAAAGTTTAATGACAAAATTTATACATAGACTAAAATTTCACGTTAGCACCAATCTAACACACTACCCGCTTGTTAATGACTTAACGGCTCAATGCTTACATTATATCCAAAATCAAAGTTTAGTGTTAAAATTCAACCAATTAAAAGATTAATGGTAAAAATGATAAAATTCCTCAAGTTTAATGATATTTGATGTAGCTTACCCTTAAAAATATTGTGTTTTAAATATTAATATGTACCTTTTTATAATCATTGATATTTGATTTATTAATCAATAAATTTAAATCGAACACAATAAAAGCTTATTTTAGGTGATCATTTCAACTTTGTTTGTCTCATTCACAATGTCAAGAATTGAGCTCTTGACTTTGTTTAAGAGACTTAGAGAGCTTATTTACGCTTGACTAATTATTAATTGTTATATGTGAATTTTTAGGTAAACTACACTGGTAGTCACAAGAATTTTAAGGCATTTTCACTTTAGTCACCAAATTTTTAAAACTTACATTACAATCATTAAACTTTTAAATCATTTTTATTACGTTCATTGTTGTTAGCTACAATTAAGAAACACACATGGCATGTTAAAGTCTTCTTCCCAAAAAATCATAAAGTTTCAAATTTGCAGTAGTTGCAAAGGTCAAATTTATTATGAATGAAGCGATTTTCTATCAATCTCAATGGTGGGAAGGATCTGTTTGACCAAATAGTTTGATTTCAAGTTGATCTGAAAGTTGGTAATGACATATAAAAAGTTTTAACATTTATTTTTGATTGAGATTTAATTGGGCATTGAGGAGTTTGCAAGATTTTCTAATGAGCTTTAAATGAAGGAAAGAAAAAGAACAAGAGTAGTAGTTGATGATCTTTTCGACTTAAGAAACTATTGAACGATGACAAAAACAATGATGAAAGGAGGCGACAGTTCAATAGAAACTAAAAGCTGATTTTTTTTGTGTCGCCACTATTAATTGTTGAATCAACTTGAAATTAAATCATGTTAATTTTCTGTATAGACATAACACTTTTACTGTTGGAATTGACCGATAATCGCTCCATTAATAAAAAAATTGATCTTAGTCACAATTGCCAATTTAGAAAATTAAGGTTATTTTGGGGGAAAAAGACTTTAATGTGCCACATTAATATTTCATAACGACATCAACGACATGACCGTAAAGAAAGTGAATTAATTTAGCTAATAACAACTAACAACCATGTAATACAGGTTTTAGAAGTTCAAGGACCAAAATGAAAATATCCTAAAAAGATAAAAATGTATCACTAAATTTAATTCCTTTGCATAAGTTAATAAATTTTAGTTATTGTAACATAGGAAAGAGTGTGGGAGAAAGATAAAATATTTTCTTAATCTTTTATAGAAACTGAAATGCAAGCCAACTTGTTTTACGTTTTCAGGACCGGACCGGTTAGCGAATCGGTCATGCTACCAGTTCATTGGTTCAACCGGTCGAATCGATTCGACCAGTCGGAAGAACCGGACGATATCATAATTATTTAAAAAATTAAATAAAAATACAAAAAATATTTAATAAAAATAATTTTTTTATATCACAAGTCATATTCAAAGCAAGTCATAACATATATAAGTTAAAAATCATAAAATCAAGTGAAACAAAATGATTCAAATTAGCTACAACATAATATTTAAGGTAAAACATATTAAATAATAAATATAATTATATAACTATAATTAAAAAAATAAATTTGGGGTTAAAAAAATCATAACAAAATGATATTGTTTGGTTTAATTTTTTTTAAAACAATCCTACATGGCTAAGAAACATAGAAGAGCATCTCAAAAGTCTAAAGAGTAAAAATATGAAAACAAAACAATCTCACATTGCTAAAAAACATAGAAGCGCATCACAACTAACTTCTATAAATAATAGAGGTAATTTGACATTCAAAATCATGGAGCCTTTTGGTGAGCATTGAGTGAACTATTATTTCACTTCAATCAAGCTCGAATTTTAGGCTTCAATCGAGCTTCTAATTTTTTTTTGAGTTCAAGCCTTTTTAAGTTCAAGTTTCAATATTATATTTCGAGTTTGAGTTAAACTTGATAATTTTTAGCTTGTGAGTTTGAGTTGAGTTGAGCTTACTTTTAAAGTTTTCAAGTTCGAGTCGAGCTCAGCAATACTCGAGTTCGACTTGGCTCGTTTAACAAACGACGTTGTTTGGTTTAATTTTTTTAAAAAAAAAACCCGATTTTTAGCCGGTCCAATTCGAACGGTTTAACCGATTTAAATTAAACCGGACTAAACAACGATTTTCGGTTGAACCGACCTGTCCGGTCCTGTTTTCAAAACAGAGGTTTTACCTGTAATCAACTACTGCTCTATCTTCTTCAATTCAAACACTTTACAAAAAAGCTACCAAATTTCATCTCCCATTAGCCCACATATCTATCTTTGCAGACTATTATTCTGCAACAGTTCTTTGTGTTGGAGTAATATTCTGTCTTCCATGACCGTTTCCCCTCTAGTTCTCCCTCCTAGAAAGCGCCGACCGGCGCCATCTCCGAGATTAGCAGACTTAAACCTGGTCAATTCTTTTCTTTCTTTGTCTCGGGAAATCTCTGCCTTTAAACCTCTTCAATGTCTTCTAATACGAAAATCCCTTTCCACTATAAACAAGTCCAAGCTTTTTGCAATATTGTTCGAAGAGCTTCTTCGAGACCCATATACTATCTTCTTCTCTACTTCAACGCTCCTCTGCTTCGAAGAAATGTACATTGTTTTACAGAGAATTAGAACTTTGATCGAAGATTGTTCCAATGGAATCAAGATGTGGCTGCTCATGCTAATCCCACATTTGGCCAACAGTTTCCACGAGCTCAACCTCGAATTATCCACTCTCCTCGACATCTTCCCCGTCAAAGAATTTGATCTGAGTCAAGACGTGGAGGAACTCGTTGTTTTGGTAAGAAAGCGGTGCTCCAAATCAAAACCATCGGTGGATCCCAACGACGATTTTCTCAGACGAGACGTTTTAGCTTTGCTCGAACTGATTAAGAAAGAGATTGTCCCGGATCATTTGAAGCTTAAACGGATTCTGGAGGATATAGGGTTACGCGACGATTCAAGTTGCAGGGAAGAAATCGAGAGTCTCCAACAAGAAATCCAGAACCAAATCGATGAAAAGTCTAAATCGGAGATTGTTTCTTTGATCGGTCTCGTTCGTTACGCTAAATGTGTTCTGTTTAGATCTTCAACGACGGAGAAACCAGACTACCGGCGGCGAAAATCGATGTCGGATATTACAGCTCCGGTGGACTTTCGGTGCCCGATAATCTTAGAGTTGATGCGGGACCCAGTAGTCGTGGCTTCCGGACAGACGTACGATCGGGAGTCAATTCATCAATGGATTCAATCAGGACACAACACGTGTCCAGAAACAGGTCAGACCCTGACCCACACCAACCTCATCCCTAACCGCGCTTTGAGGAATCTTATAACCATGTGGTGCCGCCAACAAAGACTCCCGTTTGAAACCGCGGGAAGTAACGATAAAGTTAACGGCGTTAAAGCCACCAAAGCCGCCTTTGAAGCCACGAAAATGACGGGGTCGTTTTTGGTCAACAAACTATCGGTTTCACCGTCTATGGAGGCGGCTAACGCCGTCGTTTTCGAGCTTCGTGCCCTCGCTAAAACTGACTCGGATAGCCGAGTCTTCATCGCCGAAGCTGGGGCAATACCGATCCTCGTCAGCTATTTTGCTTCGGGTGTAGGCTCTGATCATCCAAACCTCCAAGTCAATGCCATTACAGCGATTCTCAATCTGTCTATTCTAGAAGCAAACAAAAACGAGGATCATGGAAATTGACGGAGCTTTAAACGGTGTTATCGAGGTGTTACGTTCGGGTACCACTTGGGAGGCCAAAGGAAATGCGGCCGCTACAATATTCAGCTTATCCGGTGTGCACGCGTCAGGAGAAGGCTAGGGAGGAAGACACGCGTAATCAAAGGATTGTTGGATTTGGCAAAAGACGAGCCCACGGACTCCAAAAGAGATGCAGTCGTGGCAATTTTGAATTTGGCGGGAGTAGGGAGACCGTTGGGAGATTAGTGGAAGGAGGTGTGGTTGAGCTTGCCACTGGACTCATTAACGTTCTTCCGGAAGAAGCGGTGACGATACTTGAGGCGGTGGTGAAGAGAGGTGGCTTGGCGGCAATTGTAGCGTCTTATAATTCAATAATGAAACTGGGTGTTACTTTGAGAGAAGGTTCGGAAATTGCAAGTGAAAGCGCGGCGGCTACTTTAGTTACAATTTGTAGAAAAGGGGGATCGGAGGTTGTGGCAGAGTTGGCGACGATTCCGTCTATTGAAAAGATTATATGGGAAATGATGGGGACAAGAACAATGAGAGCTCAACGGAAGGCGGCTACGCTTTTGAGGGTTCTTCGAAGATGGACTGCCGGTTTGGATATGAATGATATCGTGGATAGTTCAATGATGATGACTACCGGCATTGGTACATCAAGAACAATGTTGCCGGCATAAATGGAAAGCATTCATTTAATTTTTGTTAAGGTCGATTTGTAAATTTTTAAAATTATACTCGCTCCATATTGCAACTAAGTCTCACAAATGAAAGATCATTCTTTGATAGTCCTATGAATCTTAGATCCACAACTAAATTCATTGTATTCGTTTATATTTTGTTAATTTGCCTTCAAAATTTCAACAAAGTCATTGAATTCGATTAATTAACTCTGAAGTTTAATGTGTATTAAATCACTTACATAATATTTAGAGTTTAAAGTTTAATATTGTGAATAAAATATATTATGTTGTGAGAAATTACTTTCATATTATATATATGTAATATCTTATTTAAATTAGTTGGTAATTAAATTGGATATTATTATATATGAGCTCAAATTGTAATTAGAAATTAAGCTGGATGTTGTTATAATTATATTGATTGAAGATTACTTGGTAACTAAGTTTATTTAGTAAGAATACTTATTGAAGAAAAATTCTTGGTGATCAAATATTCGACTGTATAAATAGAGAGTATGTCTTAACTTTTAGAGATATAATCCTTTTGTAGTCTCTAAAACTTTTGGGATTTACGTTGTAGAGATTAATTTTATAGAGATATTAGAGGAAAGATTCATAATACACCTCTAATCATAGCGTTTTTTTTTCTCAAACAATGAGGTCAAGCATGGAGTTAGTGGGGATTTTGTAATACTATACAAGATATAAACATTATATAAAAAAATAATTAAATCAAAAAGAATATTAAATACAGAACAATATACATAAATCTATATAATATAAATTATTAATTTGTCAAAAAAATTATAAATTACACGAGAAATATTCAACCAATAACACCTTTGATTTCGGATTCAATCTATCAGTTATAACAACCACGCTAATATACGAAATTAAATTATTTTTAACAATATAGGTGATTATAATGTAAAATTTATATTGAATTTTTTAATTATTGATAAAAAAATACATACTTTACATATATATTTGTTCGAACTTAAAATCTATAAAACAAATAACATTCTCTCTTAATAGGTTATTCGAAATTAAAAGTTATAAGTATCATATTACAAAATAAACTGAATTATATATATTGGAAAGCAATCTAAGAGATTAGAAGACACAAAGCAACGGTGGAAATCATAGATGGTAGGGCCCCTGGCAAAATTTTATAAAGCAAAATCATATTTGTTTTAAGATGTAAACAAAAACATTAATCATGAATTTGTATACAAAAGTTTTGTGTCTACTCATTAACAACACCACTCCTTTTTTGCCTTTATTTCTCTCTCCCTCCCACCCCCACTATCTTCTTTAAATAGCCTCACCTTTTCCCATGAAAAACAGAGAAAAACTGATGGGTAATTATAGGTTTAGATTATCGGATATGATGCCCAATGCCTGGTTTTATAAGCTTAAAGACATGGGTAAACCCAGAAACCATGGCAATACAAAACAACACCAGATTTCATCACCTTCTTCATCAAAAACCAAACAGCCCCACCATTTTTATCCTAGAAAATCTTATTACTTTACTAGAGAACTTGTCCCGACTGATGGATTCTATGTTTCTCGTACAACAGGCGTCAAGTCTGCAGGTTCACATGCACTTGATCCACCCAGAAAATCTTGTCAAAAACGATCCAGGAAAAGAAACATCAGGTCTTCTTCTGATGAAAAGCTTGTTAGCTCCTCCGTTTCCGCCGGTTGTCGCTGCCGTTCAACTCTCTGGACTAAGACTGATTCTCCGCTGCAATACTCGGCCTCTTCCTCTTCTGATCACGGTAGCTCTCCGCCGCAAGAATTCAGGTCTGACTGTATTCTTACGACTCGATCGTTTGAAAAAATGGTTTCGTTGTCGCACTCTTCTAGCTGCAAAGCCATGAATTCTGAAGCCAAGGACATCGTTGTTGCCGATGACGATGACAAGTCTTTTGTCAAGAAATTCGAAAAGCTAGACGAGTTCGACAACTTCTCCGAAGTTCAACTCCCTCGGATCATAACCAAGCCCGTCGAATTAAACCAAAAGAAAGAACAGAACATTGAACCAACAAATCATCCAAGGACTTCAACAAAATTTGAAGAAGACAATGTTCATGGTTCACACTTGTTAAAAGAAAACAAGAAAACGTCACCGGGGAGAAAAAATTGTGTGAATTCTCCAGGTATAAGGCTGAGAATAAATTCTCCGAAAATCAGAAGCCGAAAATTCGAGGGTCTTTCTCGGAAAAGCGTATCGTCAGGTTCGAACTCAAGTATAAGCTCGAGAAAGAGTCTGTCTGGGAGTTTTGCGGTGGTGAAGCCGTCGTTCGATCCTCAGAAAGATTTCAGGGAATCAATGGTGGAAATGATTAGGGAGAACAACATAAGGGCATCAAAGGATTTGGAAGATTTGCTTACTTGCTACCTTTCCCTCAATTCTGATGAATATCATGCTCTTATCATCAAGGTTTTCAAGCAAATCTGGTTTGATTTGAATGATGCCCGGTTCAAATAATTTCCTACTAAACATAATAATTTGACTTGTATATTTTGTTCCTTCAATCTTCTCTTGTAACTTTCTTGTCATTTACTACTTAGTTCTTAAAGCATGAACAAATTTTACCTATCAAATTACAGTTGAATAAAAGTAAGAAAAAGGAGAAAGGAAAGTATCTGATGACAACAGAGTCCATAGTAGAGTGCATTTATTTTAGTGTTTTAATAAATTATGTCTAACCTGTCGTACAATGAAACATCTTTTGCAGTAAAAATTTATGAAACTGAGACAGTTGAAATCCCAAAAAGAAAAAGAAAAACAGGAAAAATCTATAATTTTGCAACTCTAAGCGTGGTATATAAAGACAAGCTTCCCTGTCTTTGGAATGAGACAATTAGAAATGAATGTTTGAGCCCTTAGGCTACCTGGTTTTCATGCAGTGTCTCTAAGCCTGAAACGAATCATTTAATGTATTCATTGGTGTCCAAAAATTAAGTTATAAAATCTTGTTGATGGGAAAGTTGGAGAGGTGGTTGTTGATAGTTGACACCATGGGTATCAAAGTGATAGTATCATGGACGTAAGATTAGGGCGAGCGTCTAAATCACCTCTTTTATTCGCCCCTAAATAATATTGTGTATTGAATAGGAGAAAAAAATTTAAGAGGAATTAGTGGCTGAGTTAATTAATTTTCGATATAATTTCTTGAAAACTATATCATTAAACATGAGATTTTATGTTTATTCAATTAAAAAAAGGGATAATTGTAGGGTGTAGTTATGAGGTAAAAAGATTCCACTATAAATGAAATAATATGTAAAATGGAAAATGTACGAAAACCAAACTTATTTGGAAACAGAAAAACACCACAAATATTCAATGAACATGAATACTTGCATGCAAGCAGAGAGGTCCCCCCATTGTACAATTTCTGACAACTTCATCCATCTGCTTCCATGTTTTCTCAACCACAAGAATATATTCTTTTTAAGTACAGTTTTTGTAATCTCTAAATCTTTATATATATCCTCCTCCAGGCATCATATACATTAGGAAATTTAAATACTTCTCATTACCATCTTCATTTTATGTTTTCAGCTCTTATATTATTGTTAATATTCTTGGGATCATAACTCATTGAGTGATCTTAGCCATAAAAGGAAGTGTTATTCTCCCTAAAGGTTCTGAATTCAAGCAGTTGCATTTGTAAAATGTACATATTACTAATAGACTAAGAAAATATATGAACATATATTACCTTATAATCATCTGATCATCTCAAATTATTAAAAAAATTATACTCGAGAGCATGCAATTGAAAATATATTCACAGTCACCTAGTTTTTATATTATTCCCTGAAAGGGCTTTGTTGTTGGAGGTTTACCTAGAGTTGAAAACTGATCTCTTGAGGGAGAAAAAAAGGTTACATGGATTATTCCAAAAGCAAATGTAACATTTTTCCAACCAAAATAATAATATTAAAAGACATGATTGGGCTGTGTTTCTTTTAATATAATTATCAGTATTTAATCTATTAATCGATTAAGATTTTTGTTGTTTTTCAAAATACAAAAATTGATGACGATTTAAATTGTTTGGGTGTGGAAATTAAAAAAAATGAAAAGGCTCTTTGCATTGGAGATTTATTTATTTTGATAATGGAATTGAGATGTAGTTTCTTTCTGGGACAATTAGCTTCAAGCTTCGGTACCTACTCTATAAAAAAAAAGAGCGTACATTTTTTTATTAATTCCTGCTTCTGCGGTTCCTAATTTAATTTGTTTTGTTTCCAATAATTTAAATTAGTAAAGGCTTGTGGGTGGTAGGCCAGAAGTTTTAATTAAATTTGTACACTGACAGACACCACCAATTTCAAGCATGTAAAGATATAGTTGCATGATCAAAACAAAATTAATTGATTTCTTTTTCGAAATCTTTAAAGATTTGGGTTATGTATAAATTATCTTTATATATAATAAAAGAGAGTGTCATTATTAAATTCTGAATTCGAACAATTATGATTGCAGATTGTGTATGTTTGAGTAAGTATGCCTACAGGTTATGTGTTGTTAATTATCTTATAATCATCCTAGATTCTATTTTTTTTTTAAATCTTACTACGTGCTGGACTTTTCTAAAGTTGCTATGAATTATTAGCTCATTGTTCTAATTTAGTATTTCCATATTAAAAAAACGACAGAAAACTTGAGGCAGTTAAATAATACCATGTTGCATGTTTTTTCCTCGTCATTAGACTATGAAGTTTATAAACGTAAGTATACAAGTCACAATATAAATAATAAGTAAATTGGAAAATTTACCACATATTATGAATCAAGCAATCCTTACTTAGACACACTTAACATACATATCATTTCTCATATTTATCAGATAGTCATGTTTCGGTAGGATCAAATAAATATAATATCGGGTATTCAAATTAACTAGTTTAGGCCATTAAGGCAACATAGTAAGTTAATGCCTGCATAGTAATAATATCGTTTAATGTCATTCATCATAACATTACACTAAGATTAATAGAATGTCCACATATTGGCAATTAAATAGTCGACACATACAGAATAAATATGAGCCCTTTTGAGTTATTTCCCTCAAAATAGAGCATAGGTATCGATACCTTAAGGTTTTTGAAAACGCTTAACTGAAGTGAGCTTCCAAAGGCTGAACTAACGTCTTTGGAAAGTCCCTGGAATAAAAAGAGGCTTCCAAAGGGTCCCCTCCGTCGACCAAAACAAGGTTTTATACCCTTTGACTAGTTATCTTCTTTGATTTACCTATAGTAGGCTCACATTATCCTAGGCCTAACGTTAGCGTTAAAGGTTACTATAAAATCCCTCGGCCAAAACTATAAAAGGAGGTTTTCTTCTTCTTAGGTTCTACTTTCTCACACTCTTCAAATCTTCTAAACCAGACGACATCGACCATCTTTAATTCTCCCAAATCATTAACTACAACTCTTTGTCCAAATTAGAAAAGGTGAACCATCTATATTCACCACAATCCAAATTTTACCATCAACAGTTGGCGTGATTAGCACGTAACACCTCATAATAGAAAAAAATTAGTCGAGATGCACCCTAATGGCAAAATATCTTATATCACCCCCATCATCTTCCTAAAATCTCCCCCGATGTACTTGGTTTTTCTGGTCAATGACTGCAGACCGAGCTACAAAACTCGCATGCACAACCTCGACCTTCTTCAGCAGTCCAACTGCAAACTGAACCTCCAGCGCTACAGGAGTATACGATGAGGAAAAGAAAAGAAAAAGGAGGAGCAACATAAACGACATGACACACTCATCTCAGTACGATTCATCTTCTTATGATTGTTGGTAACGGATAGGCAACATTGTTCAGGGCTTTCCTTTTACAAAGAATGCCCTCTTGGTCTGGCCTAGTTTGGATCGGACATAACTCTAATTGATCTGGCGGTCCAAAAATATGAACGAAAAGGTTACCCGGAGCCGCCATCATGCACCACCACCATCGCACGTGAGTATAATGTTAGGACTCTTTAAAAGATAGATTGCAGTGATATGTATATTACTTATTTTCACGATGATCATGCTTGTGTAAAATAATTTTCAAGAATGTCACGTGAAAAAGTTAAGCAAGATACTTCATAATGAAACATTGTTTGTGCATTTTATTACATATCATATTTATTAATTATTCATTTCAAAATTTATGTCACGAGCAAACATATTTGGTTAGTTGGCCAAGCTACTCATCTTTGTTTTCTCATATTCTCTTAGATTATAGGTTTTAGATTCATTAGGAGCATTTCCCTCCCACTAGAGTCTCCCTTCCCCTCCCCGCACCTCAAGGTAGGATTAGGATTAGATTTAGAATTTATCATAAAAAAAATTATGTCATTATCCATTTGTGTTTATTTCCACTAAGTGTGAAGCTTAAATGTGCGGATTATTGTTGTCAATGTCTACACGTAGGTATGACTGAGAGATCGAGGCATAGAGAGTGTTGCACCATCAAGTGAGTTACAACGACCCCAGTTGGAGAGCAAATGTTTAATATTAGTATTGTCGTAGTGACAGGCCAAAGAATGCCCACGATGCTTATTCGTTGGCGAGATATATATGAAAACAAACCTAAAATTACACGAGCTATGCAACAACATGAATTTAATTTATCGATATTCGGTGACCTATATAGTAATTGGCTCATTAGCATCTGTATTGGTGAGCCATGGTCCAAATAGATAGTTGCCAATTTTTATCAACCGGTTATAAATTGTTGAAATGGTACTATATTATGCCTATGAAAATGTCATATATACCTTAAAACACGTGTTCCGAGCTCACCAATAACGAATAATTTAGTTTGTGTTGATGGGTCCGTCCAACACTTCTTATGGATACAAAGAGGAACTCCCAATACTCTCCAATGTAATATAAGAGATAAAACTCCAAGTTTTCTTTTAATAATATGAGCTGATTATAAGATGATATATGTTTAAAATTTTCTTAATCAATTAACATAACACACACCGTAAATGCAACAGTTTGCATCTGAATATATTTTTACTATAGAAATCACTTAATGTGTTCAAATAAAACTTTAAAATTAAAATTATGTATAAATAGAACATATTTTCAAACGCGTTCAAAGGTTTATTGATTATCGACATTTCAAAAAGAAAATTCTTAAAAGTGCTAAAAATCCCTCAAAATATATATCAATGGTTACCCAAATAGATAGTTGCCAATTTTTATCAACCAATTATAAATTGTTGAAATGGTACTATATTATGCCTATAAAAATGTCATATATACCTTAAAACATGTGTTCGAAACCCACCAATAATGAATAATTTAGTTTGTGTTGATGGGTCCATCCAGCACTTCTTATTGTGACAAAGAGGAACCCCCAATACTCTCCAATGTAATATAAGAGATAAAACTCCAATTTTTTTTAATAGTACGAGTTGATTATAAAATGGTATCTGTTTAAATTTTTCTTAATCAATTAACAATATACACCCCGTAAATGTAACTATTCGAACAAAAAATAATTTTTTTTATCAATGAAGTCGCTTAATGTGTTCAGATAAAACTTCAAAATTAAAATTATATATAGACAGAACATATTTTTAAACGTGGTGAAAGATTTATAGATTATCCAATAGATGATATTCCAAAAAATTAAAAAATAAAAAACTCTTAAAAGAGCTAAAAATCATTCAAAATATATATCAATGGTTACCCAATAAAGTGATAGTATATAATTTATTAATCGATTAAGTGGTTAAAAAATATTATTTTTTTAGAAGTTCTAAGTTTTTTTTAATACAATAAAAAGTGAGTTTGAGCCATAGTATCTATAAGCTATACTTATTGTTAATAACTAAGAAAGAATATAAATACTAATTTGTAATTACTTCGGATTATTAAAAATTATATCTTAATTTTTAGAAGAACGCTTTAAGAATATCTTTTAAAAATCAAATAATTATTTAATATGAATAATTAGAAAAAATTAATTGAATTAAATTTCAAATTTATAAGTATAAAAACGCCGAATTGATACAAATTGGAGAATTTGTCGGCGAGACGCAAGTATAGACCGAGTCAAATAAAAAATTTGAAAGGAGATGAAAGAGCACAACACCAACATTAATTCGTAGATTGTGGCTACTGCCAACGCATATCTTAAACTTTATGATAGTCTACATTTACAAAAGCTATTAACATATCAGGCAAACTGAAGAGTAATTTACCCTACAAAGTTTCAAAGTGTAGGATAAGGTGGATGTTGGAAGGGTTCTGTTCTAAGTTGATATTATTCGGCACATAAAATAATATAACAATGTCCCCTCACCAACCGTTGCACGTGGGTGATCAATCCTTTGACAACTACTCGCACACCCAATTTGACTTAGTTATATCATCAGCTTCTTGATATATAATATTTACCTCTCAAAATAACCCGTAGGGTGATTACAATTTTTTTAGTTAATTGTTGATTAAAATAGTATTTAATTTCTATTGGAAAGCTACTTGAAATCAAACTAGTTATATTAATATTTTAAATTCAGATTAATTTTATCAACGTTGATTAAATAAGAGTTAATATGGGATTGAATCAAATTTTATAATTTGATTTTATTTTATCATAATTATTTTTTCTTTTGAATAATCTAAAGTGATTATAAGATAATATTCGTTTATAATTTTTTTAGTATATTGATATTGTACATATATTATGCAAACATAACTATTCAAATCCGAATTCTTTAAAAATAACAATCTTTCTCTTTTAGCACTGCAGTCATTAAAATAGTTGATTTTATCATAATTACTTCACTCTTGTAATCAATGTTATTTCCTTGATATCATATGACAAGAATCAAATGGGAAGCTACATGGGCATCCAACAAGGAGCAATGAAGAAATTTTCAAGCACGGTCGGTGAAATTTTATTGAAACTCATAGGAATAGGCAGGAGACAGCATTATGTGATAATTAGACAAAAAAAAATGCACGAGTGGAGGGGGCAAAAATCTTGAAGAATCTTACAAGATGCGTAAAGGGTCAACCTCAGGCATTGTTGATTTTTTGTAATTTACATATAAAATAGTATTTAAATAATTTAAATGGCATATTAAATATATATTTCGCCCATATATTTATTGAACTAATTTGTTGTGGGTTAATTAATTTGACTTACAATCACGTTTACTTTTGTAGATCTTACCTTCTCCCTTCCTATTTTCTTCAAACAATAATCAAGTTATTGTTGGACCAAGCGTGATGTATATTATATGAAACGAGGAAGACATCTTGGCAAAGTAAAAATGGATTTGTGGACAAATAGATATTGATGGTGATGTGACTAACAAAATCTTTTCCAGATTATATGTGTTGGGTTGGATTTTCTCTTTGGCCATGTATAATTCACGATGCATGCATTTTCACAATTTGCAAATCTTTAAATGTTAAATCATTAGGTCGCCTCCTAAAACATTGACATCTTAACTAAAACCATATCCCTCCACGGGTAGAAACAAAATATAATAAAGTAAACGTTAACGGATTTAAAAACATTTTTTAAGGATGAATTGATATATATTAATAATATTATTTTTTATAAGGTGGCACAATAAAATTTCAGATCGGATATAATCAATAAAATAAATAATTAAATAAAATTTAAATTTTAAGATAAATATGTGTCTATCTTAAGAAATGCATGGATCCGCTATTGAAAGAAAATATATAATATACTATCAAACGGTGCACTCTTTCAATCCGTTTCTCAAAGCCTCAAGATCTGTGCATTGATCAATCAAAGCATGTAGGAGGAAAATTTGTCCAAACCAATATTTGATGTGATAAAGAGAATTCGCATGCCTTTGATATTCAAAGTAAAAGGAAAACGGAACTTCCTAAATCATGCAGAACTTTTTTTGTACATAAAAACGGAGTAAATGCAAACAATAATGACTGCAATGAATATTTGATCACCTAAGGATATTAATCTTTTAGAAGATTTTTTGTAAGAGTGGGTTATGTTTAAGGATGCACACGTGAGCTCAATGGAAAATGAGTAATGGGGTCCACTCAGTTGTGGTGGATAAGAAATTCTCCCCCCAACACATTTCAAGTCCCCCATGCTCCATTCCTATTGCCATAAACAACAAAATACAAGTTAAAGGTGTTATGTTTCAAGCTCTTATTCATTCGATGGCTCATGATTTATAGAAAATTACTTGCCTCGAGTAGCTGTCCAAAGGTGACAATAATGGTGTCTGGATCAGCATCAAAAGTTAAGAGTCGATGGCCATATTTGGCTGAAAATTGGCAGTGCTTGGTTGGCAAGTGGAGGCTCAATGTATAATCACAACAATGTTGGTTTTCTTCTTCTTCTTCTTCTCCGATTGGATCTTGGTCGGCCGACTTATCACCGTCCTTGTTATTGTACTTGTATATGCTCAAATGGGACACTCCTTTTGGCACTCCCTTCTTTCCTGCCTTGCCTGCAATTTCTACCAAAATCTTCCCCAATTCTTCTGCAACTTCCTCAAGTTTACTTGCCACATTCTCTATCTTTTCACTATTTCACGCCAAACAAACAAAGGACAGTTCATTGTATATGCAATAATCAAACTCTTATAAAACAAATGAATTGTAACAGCCTTTTGTGTTGTTTAACAAATTCAGCAATAAACTTTTTTTTGATAAGAATTAGGTTGTCATGCATGTAAAAGTTTCAATAGAATATCGATATAAACCTAAAAGAGTGTTCTTTAGAAGATCAGCCCCTCCTTTTATAAAACAAGAACAAAAAAGTAATACTTAATAAGCAAATGAAAGATATATCAAATTAACTTAAAGATTAGATAGCAATCAAACTTAAAACTATACAAAACTTTGATCCAATGTAGAACGTGATGTGATATGAGAATTTTGATTTAATCAATTTCATATTAATTTATTTATTCCAGACAAAAATAGTTATATTTGCATACAATGAATAAAGATTGTTTTTTAGAATCGTTTTTAAAGAAAACAATATTCTCTTTTAACATTAAAATTAAAATCACCTAATAGGTCAAAATTAACTTTGGTAAGTAGACACCAAATCAAAGTTTTTCCATAATTTTATGATTTATTTTAATTATATATATATATGGGGATCATGTACTTAAGATGTTAAGAAAATCCAATTTTAGCCCAAAATATGAGCCCAAAAGGCCCAATCAAATAAATGGAAGCAAAATATTAATTCTCTGTAGAAGATGGCGGGAGGGTACCTGAAACTGGAATACAAATGAGCGCCGATGTATTGACGAGCCCACTCCATCCGCTCTTCTTTGCATCCCACCCACACGATCTCATCCCTCTTTCCCCCCGAATTCCTATCCAATCCCGTATCTCTCTCTTCTAACACCTCGAACACCTTCGCCGCCTCTTTCGTCGTCTCTCTCAACTCCTCCGTCTCGATCCCATGCCTCCATATCACCACCGCCCCGAACTTCCTCGCTGATTTCATGAACCTCTCCAACGAATCTCTCTCTCTCGAAACGAGCGATTGGAAGTCGATCTTATCGGACAGGCCGTGCTGGCGGAGTGCCTGAGTTTCGGGTAAGGTTAAATCGGGGATATGTAAGGATTTCTCGAGGAAGTCGGTTAAGATCTCGTTGGCGGCGGATCGTGAGCCGGTGGCGGTTGGGATGGGAGATGGAGGTGGCGCCTTGATGTTGAGTTTGCTCATTGATCGCATTACAGCCATGGGAAACGTGGGAGATAACAAAGGAAGAGGAAGGTATGTATGGGTTATTATTAAACAAAGAGGAGTAGGAAGCAAGTCATTTGGGTGTTGTTTGTTCCAGTGGAAGTGGAGGCCCGCTTCACTTGATGATCTTTTCCCTGTAGCTTTTTCTTCTTCGATCGACACGTGTACTTTTGACTTCAAATGGTTGTCCGAAATGCATGAGGTTTCGCCACGTCATTGAAGACCATGCATTTCTTGGGCCCCGTTGTTAGTTGTGATGACTTGTCGTCCGCTGACTATCAGAATTTCAAACAGATGGTATTTTTGAAATTAAAATAAAACTAAAAAGGGATTTAAAAAAAAGAAAAATTGGTTTATTAATAAGAGAAATTAACTGTCAGGAATAAAATATTAATTATCTAATTTTTTTAAAAATAAAGCTTACAGAAAATTAAGATAAAACATTATTCAAGTGATATATATTTAATTTATGAAAATTTATTCAATAGTATAATTTCTGTACAAAAATCAAGATAAAAATATTTGATGAAAATAAAAAAATATTATAATTTATAATATGACGCGGAAAGGTAACGAAAGAGAAACTGTGAAATAGTATGTGATGATCATAATATAGTATATGATCATAATCTTAATCATTGACAAATGACAACGCACACACGACTTGCAAATGCAACTGCTCTAATCCAGAAACTCTAAAAAGAATAATATTTTTTTTACCATTAATATTGCTTGATGGGTTCATAAGTAATATATGTTTAAACGCAAACCAATGACATGCTTCAATAATAAGATTTTATATCTATGGTTATTGATTTGTGAAATCGATAGCAAAAGTAATGGTACGAGCGTTTAATTCAGAGTGCAGATAGAGCAATATCTATGTTTTATGTATCTAGTTATAGATCTATATGCAGATTCCAGATACATAGTGATGTATGAATAATGAATTCATACATACATACATACATTTCACAATCCATAAATATAGTGCTGCATGCATACACAAATTCCCCAATCTCCACACAATCTTCCCAATCCATAAATATAGTGATGCATGCATGCAAAAGAATGCATACATACATTAGTCCTACAACCATAAAGTTTTCTCAATCCATAAATATAGTGATGTTTTAGGGAATACTTGGTTCATAGTCTTGAACATGTCTACAACCTAGCATTATTTACTACACCAAACCAGATGGAGGATTCGGAATTTGTACATCCTCACTCTGAAAGAAACTACCATATTAACAGATAGATTAATGGGATGGGATCTTCACCGCCTAAATCTCCCTCGAAATCTTGGTCATGATTGAAAAATCCTTCCATTTATGCTGTCTTCGAGATATGCCTTGCGTGACACCTCTCCCGGATCCTGATATCCAATGTTCTCCACTGCTCCAATGGTCTTAAATAGGCGTCTCTTGTCTATCTCTGCCAT
Organism: Hibiscus syriacus; assembly: GCF_006381635.1. Lineage (NCBI taxonomy): Eukaryota > Viridiplantae > Streptophyta > Magnoliopsida > Malvales > Malvaceae > Hibiscus > Hibiscus syriacus. The sequence goes on along the minus strand of NW_024062850.1, from coordinate 29,821 downwards.
TACTGATTGGTGCAGCAATTTGCTGCGTATGTCCACGAGTGAACGGATCTTTGTTAGCTTCCGCTGGCCATTGAAATGGAAAGACCTCCATGAATCAAGTTGTGGGTCGCGCTGTTTGTAGCAGTAAGCACTCGTGCTATTTGACGGACAAAATCGTGTAGATTTGAGGGTGTTTGGAATGCAGGGGTGCTCCCCTTGATGGAGACTCGAATCAAAGTCGTCCTCGTAATTCATGCTAGAGTACTGGAACGAGTTCATAGAGCAGCTGAAACTTGCATCATCATTGCTGAATACATCTACAAAAATGAACAAATCTTGTGAAATGGCGGACAGCAAAATAAGACTGGTATAGATATAAACATGCATGTTATATTTTCCAACAAACAAAGATAACATTACAAGTACCTTGGGACCAATTGCACTTAGAAATGGAATTTTTCCCATGAGAAAATTGTGCGTCGTAGGAAGAATGGGAGGAGGTAGCATAGAAAGGATGGTAGATTCCACTTTGGTCATCATCTTCATCATCATCATCGTACTTAAAGCTGTGCTGATGGTGAACTTGAGAGGTGCCCCAGTCCTTCCCAGTCGGGACAAGTGAAGATATTTCCTCTTCTATCATATCAGCAATCTCCAATGGCTCCCAGTCATCAATATCTAATTCTTTCACCATCTCCAAAGCAACATCAATTGCCGTGTCGTTTACTATGTCGAAGGGAAAATAAATATTCCGAGCATGACCTGTAATAAGGGAAACCATTGATCAAGAATCTTGTAGGCAAACTTCTTCAGTATGTATGCAATAGTACCTTCCTTGTCTGTAATCTGTACTTTGAGAAAAATTGTGTCATCTTCGGGATCCCTTGTGCCAGTTATCGACATATCAGTACTCCTTGTTGGATCAACCTTTAAAGAAGGAGCTAGCTCTGCGACTGGGCCTTTATGAGTTAGTTTTTGGCTCGAGACTCTCAGGATGGACTGCAGATTCTCTTCATCAGAGGCCAAAAATGGATCAAGCAAGAGTTCACGAGCAGGCAACCTCTTGGAAACATTCTCCAGGCACTTTCCGATAAACCTTCGGGCTTCCTCATCTTGGATCCTATAGAATGCCTCTGGCAACTTTCCCTGGAGGGTTGATGAATATAGAAAGATTGTCTTAGATTAATCTGTCAGTTTATTGTTGAAATTAACGAAGCTGATATAACTCACCGAAGTCACTTTCTTGTAGATTTGAGCCGGATTGGAGCACTCGCTATATGGATATTTAGAAGTAAGCATCTCGAATACACACATGCCAAAGGAGTATATATCAACTAGTTCATTGTAATCTTCTTCATATAGCTCTGGTGCCATAAATTCTGGTGTCCCTAGTAGCGGATGCAAGTTTGAAGAAATTAACATATAAACATACACACGGCTACCCGGAAATGAGACAGATGGTGGAAATTTAGAGCATACCTATGACACTATGGGCATGTTGTGAGCCACGAAGAATGGCAGCCAGTCCGAGATCGCCAATCTTGACTTGTCCAAGGTGGCCATTGACAAAGATGTTATCACACTTAAGATCTCTATGGATCACTGGAGGGTCATGGCCATGTAGATAAGCTAGACCCTGCAGAATTTGGCGAGCCCAGCTCTTAACTGCTCGCATGTCGACACGTTGGTACCTCTGTCTATACCTGCAATTTATCAAACAACATGCTAAAACTTACACTAAAACAACACTAATGTGAGTTTTTCAATAAAGTGTTATTATATGGTTACTCTCGTAGTGTGCCAGAGGTGAACATCTCGGTGATGAAGTTAAAAGTTCTACGATCGACATCGACCCAAGTAGCGTAAAATCTGATGATTGAATCATGGTTGAGATTCTTGAGGAGGTGGACCTCGGAATAAAGCCTCTGCAATTCATCCGGTGAACGGAAGACATCGTTAAGCTTCACTTGATTCCATGCCACCTCCATTCCTAGGGCCTCATCAAATGCCCTATACACCGTCTTCATAGCTCCTTTACCAAGAATCTCTCTGAACTGCAGAGAGAATTCTCACAGATTCAATCATGTTAAAGCTTGAACGGTAAATATAATTTTATTTACATGTAAGCTTCACTACTTTGATTTGATCATCAAAAACTGTTTCCCAGATTTTCCAGGAAAAATGCAAGAATCTCTATATGACACTATCTGAAAAGGCCGTTGATAAATAATCTTAAAAAACTATGAATTAAGCTTAAATTTTACTGCACATGAAGGATGCTTTATTAGTCTTTACGTTCATCCCAATATAACCTCAAATAATCAGAACCCCACATCTCAAAAGGAATTGTTACTGAAAAAGAAAAGTCAAATATGACATGCAAATCATCCATTGTCATAGCAAAAGATATAAGATTTTATTCATACTGAAAAAGAAAAGTCAAATATGACATGCAAATTCTCCATTGTCATAGCAAACGATATAAGATGTTGTTCCTACTGAAAATCTTGAATCCATGCATCAATCAAAAGGCAAAAAGATTTAGAGTGAATGAAGAAGAAAGCTTACTCGTCCGTACCGACCGGATGGATCGGTTTCAACGTATCCAAGCTGAGATTTAACTCCATCAACACATCCACCTAGACGTGTCTTGTACATGGTCTGAGAAATCAGGCGTGCTTATTGTAGTATATATCTATATATATATATATATATATATATATTGAGAACACAAATAGAACACTTAAGTAGCCTACTAGAATATAGAACTAAGAACAACGCAGCAGATAAAAGAAAGGGAATTTTGAAGATGTGCTAGATGATCCGAGGCTTTCCTTCATGATTTTCGTAGGAAAAAACACCAAACAATAACCAAAACAGCCTCGAGTAATCCACACTCAGCATAATCCAAGCCATTTCCACAACTGCACGTAAGAACAAGTAGTAGTCCTTGGAAACCATTTAGTATTTTCCAGAGATAAGAACAAGATTCAAGAATATCTATAAGAGAAAAAAAACAAAATAACCCAAAGCCAAAAAAAAAAGTTGTAGGGTAGATATAGGGGGAAAAAGAGGGAATATTTCGAGTCAGCCAAAGTAAATTAAAGAGAAGGCTTTTGATTGAGGAAATGATATGAAACCCTGGTTTTCTGGAGATCGAAATAACAAAGATTCTAAAACTTGAAAATATTTTGGCAACTGGGAATTTGAATTCGGCAAGAAATTAAAGCCCTGAACTTGAAAAACCTATGGCAACGCTTTGACATCACCATTTGTACCAATCCCAAGGATATGATTTTGGGGTTCAGATGAAATTAAAGATGAAAAAAGAGTGAGGTTTTTTTAAGTTGCAGATGAACAAGGAAACAACAATGGTGATGAGGGAAGGGTTGGTGGCGAAACTCAAAAAGAGAAGATGAGAGAGGTTGAGTAGCCGACTGATAGAGTTTGTACTTGGTGCGATCCACTCTTCGACCAATTAACAAAGCTGAGCTGACGAAATTTGACAGAGTCTAATTAATGCCTCCGATTTAGTCATGCTTAGATTAGAATTAAATGTCCAAGTCAGGATTCAGAATTTCTTTTTTTAAAATGAAAGTATAATTTTACCTATATAGTCACTAAATTTTAAGAGTGATTCTAATTTGAGTATTAAATTAAAAATTTATCAATCAAATCACTTCATTATTTAAATAATATTAATCAAGTCATTGATAGTGATGTTCATGTAACAGTTAAATAAAATTATATATTTATATATTTTACTCTTATTATTTGTAATTATATTTATTTTATTTTATTTAATAAATTTAATTTATCAATTAAATAACAGCGTGTCTTGATTGAAAGAAAATACGAAAAGAAAAAGGAAATGAATAAGAAAACTCAAATATGGGCATTTCGAGTGGAATAGGCACAGCTCACCATTAAACTAAATCACATATTTAATTTTTAATTAATAATATTATATATATATATATATTAAATTGTAATTAATATAAGAAAAACTAAAGAAAACTAGGACTCAATTAATAAAGGGAATCTGCGTTTCTTTAAAGTTTAAATCATAAATCACTTATTAGTACTTTTGATTATTGAGTAGGGACAGTATCTTTGCCATAGATGCTTTATAATGATGCCGCTACATATAGGCTAAACTGATATTTAAAGGGAGAAATATTTATGATTAGTAAATTAATTTAAATATATTGTTAGTAATATAAAGATGATTAGATATTAATTTTTATAAATATTTAACTACATATAGAGTCACTGAACTTTTAGGTTATTTGTATTATGGTCACCAGACTTTTAAAACATGCTAACAATCACTGAACTTTTAATTCGATTTCACTACGCTTATTGTCGTCAATTGATGTTAATAAACGTTGACGTGGCATGTCTAAGTTTTTTAGACTTGAAATTGGCAGTCATTGCTCCTCCTTCCGTCAGTGTTTTTACTGTTGTCCAGTAGTTTCTTTGGTCGAAAAGATCATCAAACTACTTTACTTCTTCTTTTATTGCTTCAAACTCGATGATTTGTTTTTTGATCTACTCAAATCCTAATTAAAACTAAAAGCCAAATCTTTCTGATCCATCACCGTCGACCATCAAATGTATTTGAAATCGAATTATGTTAATCTTCTTACCAAACGGAACATTCCCACCATTAGGATTGGCCGACAACCACTTCACTCATTGAAATTCTCTAAGATCGAGGTGAGTAATTTTTCTTTTATTTTCTTTATTTCTTTGATTATTTTTGTTATTTTTTGTTTGGTGTTATCAATAATTATGGCGCCAGACGATGACCAAATTGGATTGGTGATGATATCAGAGACGAAGCTCTGTTAGGGCTCAAAGAGGCCTCGGTCCTGTAAAAAATTTATATATTCTATATACTTTGGTTTAATAGTATTTTGGTTCATGTAAAAAGAAGTATTTAAATTTAAAAAAATACAATAATTTATTACATATTTAATTAAGTAGGGGTTGAACTAAATCTCATGTTCTTAAATTTTTTGGTCTAATAATAATCTATGTCACTATAAATTTAAATATTAGATAAAATATGCATTGTTTTCTAATTTTGAGTTTAAATATCTAACAAGTCATTGTAATTTTCTTAAAGAGTTAAATATTTTGATATTTGTCAATAGTTAATCTTGACTCCGTCCTTGGATTATATGGTCTTGGATGATAGCTTGTGGTTACGATGTTTGGAACTTAGATGAATTGATTGTACTAATTGGTTTTGTGGTCGTTGGAAGATGATGAAGCTCTTGAGTATAGTGGGTAGAGTCGATTACAATCGATGGTGCCAGAAGGAGATGACGACCAAGGAGGAAGTGGGTAGACTGATTGAGATATGATTTGAAGGATTTTGCCCTTACCAAGGACATGACCTCTGATAAGAAAGTATGGAGACTTAAGACCAGGGTAGCCGACTAGTGTGGGTCACAGCCATAGGGTGCAACATATATGTCTTCTTTTTAATGCCTTTGTAGTAATTTCCATGACTTATACTTTTTATACGCTTCTGTCATTGGAATTTATGAAGGCTTAGAACTAGGGTAGCGGAGTAGTGTTGCCTTTGTTTAGGTTTTTAACCCATTCGACTTTATTCCTTCTAGTAGCTTGCTATCGCTGACTTTTGGTTATCCTTCTCTACATATTTCCTCTTTTTAAATTTAGCCGGGACTTACGTTTCTGTCTATATGCAGAGATTTTTACGCAGGAATTTATTTGCAGGGATTACTTCCCATTACAGACGCGCATGAAGACTGTTCAACTATGTATTTATTTATTTATTTATATATGAATTGTATTTTATCTTTATTTTTAATTTTCTTACTGCTGGAGGTCTTCCACGGAAGCTGCTCTCAACCTGGCGTTGGGGACATCCTACTACCCTACCTCCCCCTTACCCCCATTGCATATGGGAATAGAGTTTTGTTGTTGTTGTTGATGATGATTCGAAGAACAGTGGACGGTGATGGTGAATGCTAAAGGAGAAACTTCAATTTTTTAAAAAAGAATGACTTTAATATGTGACATCAGTATTTTTCAGTAGGAGTTGAGAATGATGACTATAATGAGAGTAAATTACAATTTTAATAATTATATTGTAAATTATAACAATTTAATAATCAAAATACAAACACTCTAAAAATTTAATATCTATTTATGTAAATTAGCCAATATTTAAATATAATTTATTTGCACGCCACAGATGCCGCTGCTTGCAAAGTTGCAATATATAATAAATTAACGAAAGAAGCTCTGTATAATTGAATAGGATGAACAATAAATAAAGTAGCTTGATCCATGATGATTGATTACACAACGATGGTTGACATTCATGTAAGTGGTCCAGAGAGGCATGTCAGGAAACATGCACGATAATCAAATATTAATTAATTAATTAATTAATCTCTTGATACATGCCATTAGGCCCCGTGAAAATAAGATAAGGTAAATGTAAAAATATATATTTTCTATCTTTGATGATAATAAAATATAGACAAGAGAATGAATGAATCAAATAATCTCCGTAGCTAAAAAAAGATAGTTATTAAAGTTATTGAGTGACATTACTGATTAAAAAGTGTGTTGTTTTATTTTAAAATGAGGGTCCGTACAATTGCGTTTGAAGGGTATTGTTAATGACTAAGAAATATATTATGGATTGATATTGTCTTGTAATCACCCTCGAGTATTAAAAAAATGAGACGATTATTATCTCTAAAAGTTTCGAGTTCAAGCACGACGTCTGCAAAATGCTTGAGTGTTCATTGTATAATTTAATTGTTTTTTATATAATATTTGTATATATATATAACTTTTATGGTTATAACATATAATCAATTTAACATGGATTAATCCGGTTAGTTAAATCAATTAATCGATTTCTATTTTTAAATAAAGAATAAAAACAATATATTATTTATGATATATTCAAAATAATTAAAAATAATAAATATATATTAAGTCAATCAATTCAATTATGTATTCTAATAATAAAAAGTTAATTAATTAAATTGATATTATAATCTATTTAATCAAAATTAATTTAATTAAAGTCGTCTGTTTAATTAGTTTGAAACGAATTTTACTTTTTTTTATAACAAATGTTGAATTCAGCGATAAGATATAATATATTTTTAATAAGACACTTAAGATTTAAACCTTACAAATAATAATATTTTAAATGATAGGATATATATATACTTTTTACACATAAACTTTCTCAAAAAGTTATAAAACAAAGAGTAAACTATAACATATATCAATGATTTTGATCACTGACTCGTTTATGTTGAAAAATAATAAAGTAATTGAATAAAATTGATGTTATTTAATAAGTCACTATTTAGTGAATAGATTTATTATAATAAGTTATGTCACTAGGCGAATAGATTTATTTTTTAGTTTAAAATTGTATAAACTCAATTATATCTATTAGTTTTTTTAACAAATCTCTTCATCAAATAGTCTTAACTCTTCATCAAAACGTCATAATCTTTTGATTCATTTCATCTCCGTTATAAATAGGTTAGTTGAGGCACAAATTTTGACATAACTTTAGAACTTTGGAATAGGAAAAATGCTTTAAAAAGTCCTTCCAAATCCATTATTTTCGGTAATAGAGAGACAAAATTGTGTTTGATTAATCACTATTGTTGTACTTACTGTTATGATCGTTTGTTGTTGTATCATGAGAGACTGACATCCAATGTTACTTAAAGCACTGAGAAGATGATGAATTTATTTTAAGGAAACTATTCATATATACATCAACAAAATTATTCTTCTGTTTATAAGACTATGGTCATCGTATACATATGAGTGAACAGTTTCATTCATCTATTTAAATTTTATATTTATTTTACCCGTTCGATTTAATAATAACATTCATTTATTTTATTATTATTTTTATATCGTATTAACATTTTGTCTAATAGTTTATATAACTAAATTTTCAATTTTATCAATTATAACTAAACTTTCAATTATGTCACTTCGTCATTAAGGCCCTAACGAGACGATGATATGGCTAATGGTTGCTGACGTTGTCTACCACACCAAAATGACTTCGTTTTAGTACAATTATTTTGATGCTTAAAACGACGTAGTTTTAGATTGTGAATTTTAGGAGTGCATTTAATAAAAAAAATAGGGGTGTATCGATTTTTCACTGAACTTTTAAACATTTTACTTTTTTGGCACTATACTTTCTGTTTGACGTCGAAAGACAATTACCGCCCATAATCGATTGTCTTTGAGACAAAATTGGTATCAAAATATTATTATTTTACTCCTCATTTTTCTCATAGGATTAGTTTTCTATAAAACTCACTCAAAATCGACGAAATTAAACAAAAAAATCTACATTTTTTTAGATGTTTGGAGACTTTATGAGATTTACAGAATTTGGGGTGTTTGTTCGAAAATTCAAATGATGAGAAGTATTATTTTGAGAATAATAACAACATATCTCAAAACTAACATTGTCAGACAATTATTGAAAGAGATCGAAATATTAATACGTCAAACTTTTAAATTAATTTTCATTGATTTTGAGTTAATTTAGTGGAAAATCAATCTTATGAGAAAAAAATAAGAGTGGAATGTGAATGTTTTAGTACGATTCTTTCCACGAAATATGAACGACGACGGATGGTGATTAGCTGTCAATAACATGTAGAAAATGTAGTGCAAAACTAAAAAGTGGAAAGTTCAATGGCAAAACCGATACACACCTAAACTTTAATGCCTAAAGTGACATCGTTTTGGGCATCAATAGTCGTCGCTAAAACGATATCGTTTTAGTGTGGCAAGCCACGACACCGTCTTGTTACTAACTTAATAACAGAGTGACATAATTAAATGTATAGTTCGATGTTATAATTGGAAAAAAAAAAATTCAATGTTACAATTGATAAAACTAAAAATTCAGTGATATAAATAAATAAGCAGATAAAGTTTAGTATATCTGGAATGGTTTAAAATAAATACAATAATACTCCATTGCTATTACTTGTTTCCAATCATCTTAGAGGAAATTTATTAATTTAATAAAATAAAATAAAAATTATTTTTTTATCATTTATGTCAACAAGTAAATGTATGAACGTACACACTTTTTTTAGTCGCAACGATTTAAAGTCAAGAATTTAAAGAAAAATGATATTTTCTTAACTATTGAAATCATTTAATCACTTGAAAACGTATGGCAATTTTAATTTACAAATTTAATATAATATTATATATATATATATATATATCTACTAGTTCGAGAAACTAAAAAAAATTAAAAATTAATTATATGCTTCTTGTTATAAGTCTATAATACTTTAATCATGTGCAAAATAACACAAATATTAATAGAATAATATTAAAAAATAAATAAAACTGATGGCGTGATAATATTTTTTTTATTTTTATCAATGATGATGTAACATCACTTTTATGTTGATATCTTATACGTCAATGTTACCGTTAATTTTTTAACGACAGATGATCAAAACAGAATAAAAACATAATTCTATATATGATTTTAAAAAAGATAAAGAAATTATTAAAACGAAATCATAAAAATAATTAAATAACTAAATACGTAGTTTGCCCAAGATATTAATTAAAACACAAGGTAAGAAATAACAGTATACAACACAAATATCATAATATATTAATATATAAAATAAATGAGTAGCACGTAAAAATATTAAAAACAATAAAAACTGAAACGTGAAAAAAAATTATTTTCCCCTTTATAAAGACTAAATTAACAAATATGTACTTTAAACAATCACTCCCAATTCTGAAGTAAGAGAGACAAGTTGTATATTAAAGTATAGGTGTAGAGAGGAGAAAAAAGTTTGGAGTTTTGATGAGATGAATATTTATTTATTTATTATTTTAATTTGAGTGAAGGGTTGACAAAATTACATCCGTCCCTTGCCGTCTCGTCCCATATACTAAAGATTTACGAAAGGGTCCCATATTTCCACACTTTTTTTTTTGTAATTTTCAAATTATTTTTTTTCAAGTAATAATAATATAACAAGCATGATGTCCCCATATCTGTACAAGTGTACTGTGGAGGGGTTGACCAAGCGTATTCTTATTGAATTGTACTTAAAAAATTAGAATTTCTTGTTAATAATATATAGTGGAGATGAAAATGATTGGAACCTTGAGCTTTGCCCTTTCACATTTACTTCAAATACATCAACTATGTGGAATTTATGTTTTGATATAATAAATAATTAAAAATAACTTTAGGCTTAATTGAATTGGTTAGATTTTTTTAAAACACGTACTCGATTGTTTTTACGCTTTAGAGATGAGTTTTCAAACTTTTTGGCTCAAATGATCGATCCCTTTAACTAAAGGAACGATCTCCTTGAGCAATAATTGATCCCTTCACATAAAGGATCGATCCCTCAATAAAAAAGATAGATATCTTCTTTAGAAAGATTGATCCCTTTTATGACAACATTCATAATTTTGAAAATAGATCGATCCATTTCATCAAATGATGGTCTCTCGTGCATTAAATGTCATTTTTCTTTGTAAGTAACGATTATAATGCATTATCAACGACTCCTAATAGCTAGAATTTATAGAGAAAGTATAAACTCAAGATAAAAAGTATCTCAAGAACAACAAGAAATATCATTAAAAGTAATATTAACATAAAAGAGTCATTGAGAGCTTAATTTGTAATATTTTTTTTATTATAATACACTTGTGCGGTTCATTGTTTATTCTGTTAAGTGTGAATTGAGTGAGAGCTTAATTGTTCAAGTACATTTGCTAGTGAGGTTTTCTTTTGTTTACGAAATTTGTAATTTTTCTTGTAGAAAGAGTGTAAACAAGGTTTTGAGATATAAACATTGAGAGTTGTTGTAAGGTTACACATTGTCATAAAAAATTAGCAAATCTAGTGGACTTGAGAAATTCTTAGTATAGATGTTAAGGTAATGGACGTAAATTTAGTTTAAAAGTCGAACCATTTTAAATTGTTGTGCAATTTTTCTATTTTTTATTGATTCCACAAAAAAAATTTAAAAAATCAATTCACCTCAAATAAGATTCAAGAGGAAATTAAAGCACTAATCAGAAGGTTAAAGATAACAAAGTTTTGGGGGAAAGGCGATACTCTCCAATGTTCGTTATAAAAACACTGTAACATCTTCAAAGGAGACCGGTTAATATAATACAAGAAGAGTGAGATAGTTAATTTAGAGATTGGCTACTAACAACCATCCTAACCACGTCTAACTATTTGTATAACAACAACAAACTAGCTCCTAACGCTTAGCTCTTAGGCTCATAACATTCTCCTTGTTTTCTTACATTCCTATACTCTCCTTTCCCGTGTATTAAATATTCTCTAGTATTGAGTTAGACTTAACTTGAAAAGTGTAAAACTGAGCTCGATTAAATTTAAAAACTTATGAGTATAAAATTGTCAAGCTCAACTCGAACTTAAAATGACAAATTGAATCTCGACTCGAAATAAAAATATTGGAGTTAGGATCGAGCTCAAAAAAACTCAAACTCGAAATATTCTCATATTTAGCTTGATTGAAGCTTAAACTCGAGCTCGAATCTAAATCTTAAATACATAAAAACTTTACATTGTACTTCCCCTAAAAAGAACAACATCTAGATGTTAATATTAATAAAAATTTAATTTAAAATTTTAAAAACTAATACATTATTTTTTGAGTTACTCGCGAGCTTTTCGAGTCGGGTATTAAGTAACTTGTTTTAGCTCATTAAAAATTCGAGTCAAGCTCAAGTTGAATCTATTCAATTTAAGAGTTGATCGAACTTTAACTGAATCGATCTTGAGTAGCTCGCGATCTGTCTCGTCTTATTTGCAACCCTAGTTGTGAGGTGCTTTAATTAATTTTTTGAAAAAAATGATGGCTTATATTTTGGGCAAGCCTTTTTTATATTGTTATGAAAACAGTAGGTGTATTAACGCATAAAACTAAACAAACATGTCTAGCCCCTAGTTAGGAGAGAAACCAGAAATTTATTTTGGAGGATCGAACTTGGATTATAATTTTTTTTATGAGATCAAAGTATAATTATGCTACTGCGTTGATTTTTGAAGATTGTAAATTTTGGGGTGAATTAAAAAAAATCATTTTAAAGGTTTAAAAATGTAATTTTCACTATTATTAAATTATAATTTTATGTATCTTTAAAGGACTTAAACAAAATTTAACCATTTATGAACCCAGTAATATTTGGACATAACAATAATTACAGGGAAAAGAGAAAAATTACATATTTTTGCAAGCAAAACTTTTGGGCCGCGTTACATATAAAGTTTCCAGGCCACTGGCCTGAGTCGATTCGATCAAACAAAAACTGGAAAAAGGAAGAGTAAAGTGCTTATCATTGCAGACGAGAAAACATTGCAGGAAAATGGAGTCGCTGCTTCTAATAATTTCGCTGTTACTTTGGCTTCCTTTAATCTCCGTTGCTTACAGGCCTGGGGACATCGTTCCTATGAGCAAGATGGGCCAGTACCATTCCGTCAGTTCTCTCTCTCTCTCTCTCTAATTAAGGTTTTTAATCTATTCTTGAATTTAAGATCTTTGAATTTTGTTGATTTCAGTCTAGAACTGTTTGGCATGACGTTATCGGAAAACATTGCCCGATCTTTGATGTTAATCGCGAGGTATTTATCTTCTCTTCTTCCACCTCAATTTTTTGTTTCTTTTTTATGGATGTAAATTACCTTTGCAGGTGTTAATTCCTATAGCGAAGCCGACTGGTTACACGGGAGCTGATCCCTATAAAATGTAAGAATTTATTCTAATTTATGATTATTTTTTTGAATTCAGTCTTGTTTTGGCATTAGTTGCAATTGTTAGGGTTTTAGTTTATTTTGTTAATTCAGTTTCTCAGATCCACAAATGAAATGTTTTCATTCCAAAAATGTCTTTTCATTCAACTTTTTCTAGTAAGCGTTTTGTAAACTATGAATAATGAGTGAGATTCAGAGTAAAGAAATTATTATAGTAATTCATGTTTTATCATGTTTAACTTATGTCTAGATCGTTCCAAGTTGGGAAGGAGAAGTTTCTTGTTCCATGGCTTTTTCTTATAAACCGCAAGAGTTCTGAAGTTCCAATGATTGATATGCATCTGGTAAGATATTTTGTGTAGTTCGTACCCCTTTGCTTTTTGATTTAAATTGCAACTTTCGGAAAGAAAACATGTCTATCTATTTTGGATGGTTTGACTAACTTCTTTTGGCTTTTAACTTTACCTCATTCAGAGGTACTCAGGTGGTGATTTGCATGGTGTCACTGCTAAAATTGTGGATATGCCTTATCACTGTATGTAACCTTATCTATATGTTTCAGTGTGGTACTAGTTTGCTAACAAGTAAAGATATTTGTAAGAGCTTGTTCAGATATTATTATAGTTTACAATGATTTCAGAGAATTTGTTCTTGGATCAGGAGAGATGTGAGAATTATTGCTTTTGGGAATTGGTTAATAGCTTTGCCGTGTTGTGCATCATTTGTGCGTATGTGATTTGTATTCGGAGATTTCTTCATGTTCAATAGTTTTAGAGTAGCATATCCAGTGCTTCAAACAGATCATAACTGTTCATTTATTTATTTCTCAGTGGGTTGACTGGGAACTGATTATGTTTTGTCTTCAACAGATGTTGAAATTCATCCAAATATTCGTAAACAATTCTGGGATCCTCAACATTGGCCAAAACATGTGCTTGTCAGATACACCTGGTCAGTTTATTGTTGAAAGCTCTCTCGCTATTGCACACACACTGTCTGCCGGGTTTTGAATTTAGTCTGCCTTTAAGTTTTCAGAAGCGTAAGAGACGATACTTTGAAAATGATATTATCATTTAAAGCGAAGGGGAAAGTTCTCTGTTGTATCTTAAGTGCCTCTGAAAACATAAGAATTTTGAATGACTCAACTGGAACTTTTAAATGCAGGAACCATTAGTTACTTTATTTTAAGTTTTGCATAGGAAGCTGCAACTAAACCTTTCTCGCTATGAATTTGTTTATGCATTATTCAGAGTATTTTAGAACACTGATTATACTTGGCGTCTTGTAGAATGAGTAAAATAACTAAATATATAAGATGTAAGATTAACTTTAATCATAATTATTTGTAATAAGATGCACGTAAGCTTCCATTGTTTGTTATAAATTGTGATATGGTTGTGATGGTGTCATACGACAGGGAGGAGCAATCAGAGATAGATGTGACATCTGGATTTTATGTTCTGTTTGGATCGGGTAAAATGTTTAAGACTTTGTATAAGTTGATTGATCTTTTTATTATGTTCTATACTCCTTGTACATTTTAGTTCCTGAATCAGAAAATAATTTATAATGCCAACATTTCCAATAACAATCATTTAGAGTGATAACATTTCCAATGCAAACTGTTTTAACGTTTCATAATACTCATCATTACATAGGATTCAACTTAAATGAGTTCTTCTCCATATTTGTTTTATGACTGCATGTTGAGGAACCTCCCCCCCCCCCCCCCCCCCCCGGCACACACACAAAATGAGAAGTGTATACCAGGGTGGTAGAACCCTCAGACACAAGGCACTTAAAAGATGCTCGCTTAAGTTAAGTATGGCACAATATGCATAATTGTCTGTTCCTTTATGTACGTATGTATATGTAAAGTAAGCTTAGGATAATATAATTATGATAATAAACTATAAAGAAGGTCCCCGTTTATCTGCAAAACATGTAATTGTTTGTGTTGGACAATAAGCATGATTTCCTTATGTTTTCATATATGTTGTTAGATTCTCGAATATTGAGAAGCGTAGAGAGTTCATTACTATCCCCCTTCTTACTAGTAAAGGTGCATCTAATTTAAAAATGTTAAAAGTGAAAGAAATTAAAGAGAACTTCAATCACGCCGCAATATTTTCATGTCTGTTGCCTCATGCCTAGACATACCAATTACATATGCCTCGCTTGAAAGGGCTTGAGGCACTTTTGTTGTCTAGCCTTAACACAAGAGGCGTAGACGCGCCTAGGTGCATGCTTTGGAAACATTGGTGTACATTAGTCTCTGATGTGTGCACTCATCACCCTCTGCAAGCCATATTATTGTGAGCCTAATAGCAGCGCATCACTTAATCCTTGAAGAATGTCACTTTGCTAATGGGGAAGCAAAGACTTGAATGATTGGTTAATTTGAGAGATTTATTTACACTAAAGCTGCAAATTTTCATGTTTGTGTGTGAACAGGGCTGATGCTATCATTTATTCTCTCAATCTATATATTGCAGTCATCAAGGGACAAATTAGCCAAGTAACATTCTATCTCAGGGTTTTACATTTTAATAGATTCCAACTGAATGTGTAAGGTGCTTACTACACATGTCTCTGTCTCTTGTTTCTCCCGAGTGTTACTTTTTATTTTTCATTTCCCCAGGTTCGTAATGGATACTGTTGTGGAAAGCAGCGCGTCTGGAGTCGGAGTTGCGAAGGTCGAGTAAATTCTTCAGCTTTGAGAGGAAAAAGAAAAAGAAAATAAAAGAAAATGCGGTGGTTCAGTGATGTGAATTAACAAGGATTTTGGAAACTCCCCACGGGGCATTGAGATAGATAGTTAAAAAGAGGGTACACAAATAACTTTTCTGATTGAAAAAATATTTCAGGTTGGAAAGTAATTTATCTGAAAGGCGCAAAAGGGTTGATCCATGGTTTGTATTTGATGGCATGTCCAATATTGTTGTCACCGCATATGATGTTTGATTAAATAGACATTTTAATTTTTATTTTTTTGGAGTATTTTAACTTCTAATATTTCATTTTGGAATAAAAATGCCGTATAAATGCAAATTGTTAGTCAACAAACGATCTCTGTTTCAAAATGAAAAGTTAGAGTTAAAATACTTAATAAAAAAAATTAATAGAAAAAATTGAATATTTAGCCAAATATATAATATTTTTTTAAAAATAATATGAATTAAAATGATTATTTAATTAAATGTTAAGAATATTTTTGACATCTAGTGTATGACGTAATAAGGTTACATCGTATAACACTAGAACATAAAACATGCCAGATCCAGCCCATGGGACAGCTCTCTGGATCGATCCATGGGCTTGAGACAATACGTGTTCGAGAAACTTAAATCATTGAAAATGTTCTCTCTACTTATTTAATGTAATTGTTTTTCACCTTTATATAAAGGTTTTAAATTATTTACAACCTATGATGGAAATTTATATGGTTCAATGTAGTTTATGATTGTATATAATATTGTCCTTAACCGGTTAGCCAGTAACAACTTAATATATAAATTCAACATCATCATGAATTTGGGTTTATCGCAAAATCTTTTGTGAGAGAAGCCCATTATCACAATATTAGAGCTTAGTTTGATCATTTTGCAAGCCACGTAACCTTTAAAACCAACTAACAATTCACCATGAGATTAAGTTTCAACCTTGAGGCTTTCCTTGAAGGTATATTTCAATCAATTGCTGAAGACCCAATGTCTTGTCCAGCCTTTCAATCACTCTCTACAACCAAAAGGATTAATTAAACAATTATTTAGCTTAAGAAAACACTTCTTAAAATGTGTTTAAAGCTAAGTTAAGCTCACATGAAAGGATTATACAATGATTTAATTATACAGCAAACTTACATATCTTCATGGATTATATTTATTCATTTTTGATAGCTCAAAAGCCTTTCTTCAATTGCTGAAAGACCACAAAAAAAAGTGGTGGTGGTTTGGGGGGGGGGGAGAAAAAAACCTAATCATGTGAAGACCATATAGATTTGTAAATTAAATAATTTTCTCAAGTACTTTAAATTAGTTTTTATTATCTTGGATTTGAATGATGAATAGAAATTATTAAAGCATTTACCCAACAAAAGATTAGCACACCCTCGTAAGTTTCAAAACATGTTTAAATTTTCATTAATGGCAATTAAGTAGGCTTATACACATGGAAAAGGACTGAACATAAAACTACAAACGGAGGCTGAGTAACCAATAGCTGTAGGTTATAGTGCTATACATTGACAAAACACATCATGCTCTTAAAAAGACAAATTTCCTACACACCTCTATACCTTGAAAGAAAAACAAAAACCTTTTGTCCCATACAATTCCATTAAGTTTCTAATCCTATGCTCCCTCAAAATTTTAGTTTTTTTCCTTTTAAAATATTATTAGATAATGTTAGACCAAGAAAAGCTTTTAATAATAATATTTATATAAAATGTATTTTTTTGAAAAAATTTATATAAAAAAATACTTTTAATAATATTTTTTTATATAATTACCAATTTATGATTCATCGATTGGTTGATACAAATTAAACACAATAGAAGAACGACTCTCCCAATTAAATTTTCTTTATTCATAAAGTCAGAATTTGAATCCTCGATCTTATTTGAAGAACCTAACTCATTATCTTAAAAAAATAATTTTTTAAATACATTTTGATAATCCAAATGAATGGAGAATATGCTTGGTTCCTACCATACAAACCAAACTGAGTATAGTTAGTGCCCTAGTTTTGAAAGACAAAAAACACAGTGATAAAGAAATAGAAGCAGCAAGTGAGTAAACTGTTGAGCATATGCTGAAACACCGGTTGGTTCGTTGGGGCATCTTTCGTACAAATTAAGGTGAAGAAAGAAATCCCTTGCTGATAGATGGTCCCGATCCATGAATATGCAGCAGAGGTGGCATGGCATGCCTGCATCCCAAAAGCAACACCCCCAAAGCAAAGTACAAGGTTTAAGACAAATTAGGACGTTTGTAATTATTGAAATAATTCAATTTCAAGGTTCATAAATGTCTGTATTCAATGGAATATGGGGAACACATGTTGTCTAAAGATACCACCAACCAACCTAACTAAACAGATTTTCATCACTTCTAATTGGTTCATCTCTGAAAATCCCCATAAGCCTAAGACAAAACTTCTAAACTTGTCTCCTTCAAGTTTCGAGACATAACACTTTTTTTTCTTTCAAATTTTAGGGAACTAAACAATTTAGTTGAACATGGCCATTATCACCCATCATTTTGTTTCTTAAGCCCACAAATAATTGAAGCTAACAACAACCAATGAAAAGCCGAAGCATATCCCTTCTAACTTAAATACAACCATCCATCTTTACAAAGTTTGGACCTAACTTTTCTTTATTACTTGATATAATTATTATTTTTATAAATCGGGTTGAATACAAGATAATATATGTTTAAAATAGTCATTTTGACTCATATTCTTATTAGAGAATTTTAATCTTAAACGTTTGATTAAATTTTCACTTTAACCTTTATTCTTTATTTTTAAAGTATTTTGACTCATAATATTTCATTTTACGGTAAAAATATTCATATTTTACATAACTTTTATAGCTTACTTTCCGTAACAAAAAAAATCTTAAAATATTTATTTTAAAGCCGACATTAAAATGATACTTTGTTTATATACAGCATTTAGGAGAACGGTAGAGCCATTTTTAATAAAAAAAAATATTAAAAATAGTTGGCGTTATAAATGGATCTTAGGTGGAAAGAAGTCAAGAATTAAAGTGAGTGATTAAGAAGTTAATGTTTTAGTAGTTTGATTAGCAATTAACTGGCCCATTGCTTTTGCGTTATTCTCTCTTTTATTTTTAAGCTTAATTTTAAAGCCTGAAAAGGTTTTTGGCTAAGAAGATGATTTGATATGACATATATTATATAATGTAATCAATTAAACAAAAATCCCACTCACAATCCTCATTTATTTCTTTAAACTATTATTCAAGACCATCAACATCATTTTATTATTATTATTTTAATTCTCACGTACTATAAAACTTTCAATTGCAAATTTAATAATTATCGACATTTATATATTATTAAGGAAAATCAAATAAGTAGTGATATATAATACAACCATACCAACAACTAGTTGGTCAAGTGAGACGAGACACTAGATCCTTTAAGCAAGATTAAAAGTTCGAATCCTGAAGTTTACAAAGGGAGCAAACTGGGTTGGATGAGTTGCCCTTATCTCTACAATACATGTAATCCAAATTAATCGATTACTAAACGTAAACCTGTGGTTATACCAAAAATATATATAATACAACCTTACTCAAAACCTTATTAAGTAACCACTTGATCAGTTTCTTCATTGTTATTTTTTCATTTTAAATAAAATAGTTTTATTTACAAAATGATTTTAAAATTTCTTGATAAAACATTGGTCTTTTAATTTTAATTTTCATTTTTAAAGTGTTATAAATATAAGTATGAAATTATATCTACAAATTAATATAATATTGGTAACTATAATTACAATTAAAATGTTTTTGGACCTAAAATATACTAAATTTATATAGTATTATACACAATGTGATTTTTTTTAATTGTATGAGATGATTATAAGAAAGTATTTATTTAGAATCTTTTTTAGCCATTGACAACACATATACACTCTACCAACATAGTTGTCGGAACCCATATCCTCTAGGAAGAATAACACTCTATTTTACCTTTGAGACCATTTAATAGATTCCACGTAATAAAATTTAAATTATCATAAAGTTATATGTTGACACATAATATTTATACATAGTGAAACTTAGACACGAAATTTTAAAATTCACATAAATTTTAAATGATCAGATTTAATATTAATATTAATAATGTGAAAAGTGTTATATTAATTTCTTACTTTGCTCGTTCTACTTTAATTAAAAAATGGTTTTGGATTTAATTATTTTGCCAGTCATTGTTAAGTTCAAGTGGAGTGCAAATATATAATTCAAAGTGTTTGCAATACTACACGTACAGGCTAATAAAAAATTAATTAGATTAAGATAAATATGTAAAGACTGTGTATTTCTTCACTTTTCAACTGCTGGTTCTGAGATTGAGGATTGAGTTTTCAGTTTTTTTGGTTCTTTCTGTAGGTTTGGTTTTTGGCCAATTAGTATCTGCTCTTTGGTATACACAACATGTGCTCAGGAAGTGATATTGAATCTGGGGAAAAAGGTTTAAATGGTGATCATCAGCACCAGCTTTTGAGGAACTACAATGAGGAAACGAGTGATGAAGATAAATACATTCTTACGTTTTTACGAAAGATTCAAATCCCTCAGCTTCTCAGGAGGCTGCCATTCAACGAGGCAAGAGAGCCTTTGAACCAGGCAAGCTCCCCCCTCCCCCTCTATGTTTCTTTACTCATCACCAGCACCAAATGAGTTTCATAAAATCATCAACTTTTTAGTCGGATTAGTTTGTGAATTTCATTAATTTATTGCATTCGCAGATAAGATAACTAAGCTGAGAGTTGTGAGAAAAAGGAAAGCAATTTGAGTTGTTTTCTTTTCTTTTTCGTTTTAGTTGAAAATCATGTTGTTTTAATTCCTTTTTTTTTGGGGGGGGGGGTTCATATGAAAGAGATGGTCAACCTGTGTATAGAAACCATTTACGTACAATGCAATGTATAAGCATTTGCATTTTTCAGGCTTTTGAGGTTAATATTTGTGTTTTGTACTGTGAAAGTGACCACATGAGCTTTGCAAATATTCCTTCTTTTGCTTCTTTATTTCTTCTAAATTCCAAGATAATTACAAGGATCTGACGCTTGAGCATTATTCATCTTCATTGTTTTATTTCATCAAAATTCAGCACCGCCAGCATTTGCTATGCCCGGTGGCACGGGAGGCTATACTTCATTCCATAAAGTCAACTTTTTAGGTTATTTTAAGAATATAAAAGACCACTTTTTTTTGGTTCATACAAGTAATTTTTGTCTGAGAATTGAACAATAAAAATGTTGTATAGTGGAACCCTTTAATGCATTGACAGACTAGTCTAAACTAATTATGTTGTGGGGAATTTAACTTTCCTTTTCCTTAAAAGACTTAACTTTTCAATAAAGTTGATGTACTGAAATTTTGTTGTATAGAATAGCTAGGTACTATAATAAATCTTTCATTGGCCACAAGCACTTTTTAATAATAACCAAAAGTTTAAAAGTGGGTGTTTTTAAATTTCTTTTCATTTCCCCCCTAAGCTGGCCATGTGAAATTAAAAAATCCACAAAAATGGGGTTTTGATAGGAAGCTTAGGAGATTTGAAAATATGGTCAAAAGGAAGCCAATGAATGAAGTTGAATTCCATGCAGGTGGGAAATGAAGTGGTGTCAATTGGAAAGATTGCAGGCCCAATAATGATTTTATCATTGCTCATACAATCCAGATCAATTATTTCCATGTTTTTCCTTAGCCATTTAGGCAGGGAAGAGCTTGCAGGAGGGTCACTTGCAATGGGGTTTGGGAACATTACAGGTATCTCTGTCATCAAAGGTCTCTCCTTTGGAATGGATCCCATTTGCGGCCAAGCCTATGGAGCAAAAAGATATTCAGTGCTCAGCCGAACTTTTCATAGAACATTGTATCTGTTGCTACTCACTTGCATACCTATCTGCATCCTTTGGCTATACGTTGAACCCATATTTCTACGCCTCGGCCAAGATCCCGATGCCACGAAAATCGCCAAAGTTTTCTTGCTTGCCTTCATCCCTGAACTGATAGCTCAGTCTCTTCTGCATCCAATAAGGACATTTCTAAAATCCCAGGGCATAACCACCCCTCTTACAGTCTCTGCTATTTGCGCTGTCCTTTTACACCCTTTGATCAACTACCTTTTCACCATGTATTTTCAGTTAGGGGTGAAAGGGGTTGCATTGGCTCTTGGTTGTACTACTTTAAATCTAAACCTCGGACTCATAATCTATATGGTCGTGTCGGAAACTCCCTTGAAACCATGGCATGGTGTTACCATTGTCTCCATCTTCCAAGGTTGGAAGCCGTTGTTAGCGCTAGCGCTGCCTAGTCTCATATCGGTGTGCTTGGAATTTTGGTGGTACGAGATAATGTTGTTCCTTTGCGGTTTACTCGACAACCCTAAGGCTAGCGTTGCAGCGATGGGCATCCTCATTCAAACAACAGGGTTGTTATATAATTTCCCCTACTCCCTAAGCAGCTGCATTTCTACAAGAGTTAGTCAGGCTTTGGGTGCTGGTCGACCATCCCGCGCCCATCTGGCGGCCAACATCGGCCTCCTCATGGCCTTCGCATTCGGCGGCTTGTCCTTTGTTGCCATGATAGTCCTGAGATCATGGTGGGGGACGTTGTTCACCGATGAGCCACAAATTATCGACTTGATATCCACTGTGCTTCCAATTTTGGGGCTATGTGAAGTCGGCAACTCTCCGCAAACAGTGGCCTGTGGTGTCTTAACGGGGACTGCACGTCCTAAAGACGGTGTTCGCATAAATTTGTGTTCGTTTTACATCGTTGGATTGCCGGTTGCAATTCTCACCACTTTCAAATTCAAATTCGGGTTCAAAGGTCTATGGTTTGGGCTTCTTGCAGCACAAATTTCATGTGTGTGCATGATGATGTACACATTCGTTCGAACCGATTGGAAGCACCAGGCTAAACGGGCCGACGAGCTGACCACGGCTGCAGCTGGCAAAGATGATTTAGAAACCAGCCTACTTACCACTGATCATTGACTTCACAATACAAAAATTGGTTGACAGACAGCTTTTTTAACAATTTTTTTTCAGGTAGGTACGTAGAATATATCATTTTTATTGAGAAATTGCGGAACACTGACAGCTTAAAGACTAAAAGCAAATGCCAATGTGGCCGAGCTAGATTGCTAAATTATTTATTGATCTAACTATTCACAATAATAAAAAAAAAAAAGAGAGTCGTGGAGCCCTTGTATAAGATGGTTAAACACTATTTTATCATGTTATGATTTGCATAAGAAGAACCGTCTCTGAAAGTAGTCAATATTGCACTTCACAGGATAAACAATAGGTCAAATTAGCAAAGAAGAAAGGGTACCATGAACAATGGAATAATAACTTTTGTTTTTCACAAAACCTCAAATACTGTGTTCTGGCATGAAAGAAAAAGGGGAATAGAAAAGGATGAGAAATGAAAATAAAAGCAAGTAAATATATTAAGGGGCAGAAACAAGTCAAGCATGGCAGATTTTGCAGAGTACGAGGAAAAGAATAATATTATCCTAACATTTGTTTTTTCTCTCAACTTTTGAACTCAAGACCATGCTAAGTGGTGCATTAACAGTCATCCCATCACCTTGATGTAACGTTTTAACAAATAATAATGGCAATAGAAGACCCGAATCATCGGAGGGGACGAAGAACAATTAACATATATTTATAGACTAAATCAAAACTCAAAGCTTTGGTCTTTGCAGTTGATGCGACAAAGTAAGCTTCTTATGTTTGTATGTTATTGTTACTCTGTTTTTAGCTCGAGGGATCACATAGATGAAACATTCAGATTAGACTTTAGGTGAAAGTTGTTAAAGTAAATTTCTTTTCTTTCGAAGACCGAGTCTGAAAGCAATGAACGGTTGAAGGGGAAAGCAGCAATGAATTGGGTCTTTTAGCTGAGGTTATTTGGTCAACTAGGTATGGTTCTGATCGAGGTGGCTGAAGGGGAATTGGAATTGTAATTCCTGGTTACGAGAAAACGGGGGAGAGTGGAAATGGAAATGCAGCTTCCCTGCACAAATCAATAGAAGTTGTGCATATGGATGGAATGAGGGAGATTAATGTAGATTTTTTTTAATTTTAAAAAAATTGTTTATATTTATTTTATTGATGATATATTATTTCATCCTAAAATTTTATAAGTTTGTCATTTAACATAAAATCATGTGTTTGTCCTTGATTGTGTCTAGGATTACAAGAGAATTATTTTGAAGAAATATAATCTATTTTATTATCTCTATAATATTTAGGGTTTATGTTGTAGAAATAACTTGTAGTACATGTTAGAAGAGTTGTTTGAGATACATTGATTTTGGGATATATATTGGGTTTTAGGATATAAGAGAATTCAATATATTTGTGTCCTCTACATTTATAGTGGATTATTATTTCTCTCATATGTATAGATAGATACGGACAAATCATGTTAAATCTCTTCTCTTGCACGTGTCTTATTCTATCTTCATGTCGCTTTAATATTTTTGCCCAGCAAATTCGTAAGAAAAACATTTGGAAGAGAAGTCACAAATTATTTTATAGATTATAAAAGTATTATAATCAGCAAAACCATAATACTATGGTGAATCAACAAACAAATTTCAGACACTATCTTATGGATATTCCCTCCAAATTCCAAACTTAAGAGTTGGAGGGCACAATTCATATATTGAAAGTATATATATAGGCTAAGGCACTTGCTCGCCTATTTCACACATAAAGCCAGCGGGCGCCACCTTGCTACCTCTGCATAAAACACTCATGTGCTTTATACATGAAATTCGTCAATTCCTGTTGTTAATAATGTAAAACCATATTGTCTTAAAAGTGGCCTCCTTCAAATGTTTGTCCGAATTGCCAACCACCAGGCACTACATTGTTGTTTGTAATAGTCCTGCCATCTCTGGCTGTCACTTTGAAAGAGAGGCTTTGGCCGTTGAGGTAGGCATTGCTCTGCCAGTTTTGGCCCCAGTTTCGGGAAATCGGAAGCCACCCTGTTTTCGAACCCTTGATGGACACCGACGTTATATCCCCGG
The DNA here is from genome assembly GCF_006381635.1 of Hibiscus syriacus. NCBI lineage: Eukaryota > Viridiplantae > Streptophyta > Magnoliopsida > Malvales > Malvaceae > Hibiscus > Hibiscus syriacus. Next base: position 5,197 of record NW_024062850.1, on the reverse strand, counting down.
CACCTCCCACGTTGGTTATCAGAACCAAGTTGAAGTATGAATGCCCATTTCACACATGACACCCTGCAAGCAAAGGCTAAAAAAACAGCTAAGTACTGTTGAAGATAAGATGAGTGAGTGATGATTTGAATTGAGTTGATGTTCATGACCTTCTGAAGAGAATTGGGACGATGCCCGGCTCGATATTCGGCGATCTGCAAGAAAGCCGGTTCGGCCAGATCGAAGTGTTCACGAGGGGGATTGCACCACCCTCCATTGTCACTTGATAAATCGTAGTTAGGGGGACAAAAGTTAGTGGCGGTCACGGTTATGGTTCGAGTAAAGCACCATTTAGGATCATCGTTGCACCGAAGCTCGTAGCAGGCACCGCAACTCAAGCCATTGTTAAAAAGTGCAGTGCTCAAAGCTGCTGTGCTCGTTCCATACCCTTGACTATACAAGTACCCGTAACCACAAGCTCCCCCTATAAAACAAACATCGCAAATTATACACATATAGCCCTGACATTTCTATCTATAGTCTAAAAGATTGAAACTCACCCATTGTGCCGGTGGCATCGCCACCATAGAAGGTGGCATGGGCGGTTTTCCAACCGCCATTATCGTCTCCATTATCGCCATGGAATCTACAATTGCAGACACTGATCAAGCAGAAGAAGAAAAGGGGAAATAGTTGCAATGTTATCGTTTTGTTTGTCTTTGAGCGAGAGGTAACTATATAGCTCAAACAATTGGCTGATCTTATTGTTGTAGCTATTTATACAAACCACCATAGCTAAGCAACGTGGCTAAGTGGTGAAAGAATAATAATGAAGCGATGAATAAAAAGGGAACATGCAAAATTTTATTTTAACAGGAACCCTGTGATTGGTCCCCGACTCACAGCCATGGTATTCAATATTTACTCAACTCCTTGTTTTAATGGATATAAATATAGATAGATAGATTCATAATGTTTAATTAAAGTTTTCATTTCCCTCCAAAGGGAAGAACCGTAACAATGGCGGTAGGTTGAGCCATGAGAAGAAAGCACTGAGCCGTGCAGTTTTCAAAGTGATGGTGGAGCTGAGTTGTTCCATGGCAGTCACCTAATTGATTGCAGTTGAAGCCACAAACTGTTATCTTCAACCACCTCAACCATCGATGGAGTTAGAGCAGTTAATTCCCCCATAATTATTTGAAGTTGGTCTGATGAATGGTGTGTTGGTCAGTTGAAGGTAAAAAACATTGTCACATGTAATTGTTTAACTTGAATCTTCAAAAGAGAATAACATTATCTTTTATTACAAAATCACTTAATGTGTTTTAAAACATCATAATTTTGAATATATTTTGTTAAAAGTTTCAAAGTTTGGCAACCAACTTTGGAAAATGTTTTTTTCAAAGTTTGGTAAATGTTTCTTTAAAAAATGTTTTTCAAAGTTTGGTAAAATTTTGGTAGATGTTTGTTGAAAATATGAATGGGTAAATTCACTTTAGTCATTGCACTTTAGGGTATTTTCAAAGATTAGTCCCTAAGTTTCTACTATAAATACCCTTACCCATTTAGCTTCAAAATCATCCCAAAACATTTCTTTCTTCCTATACTAGAGAGCTTTCTTGTGAGTAGTGAGTGTTTTGTAAACACCTGTAAATTTTCTCTCTTAGTAAAAGATCTACAGCAGCCCGGAGACGTAAGCACAATTGGCTGAACTCCGTTATCAATTTTCGGGTATTATTTTTCCGCTTTTATTTCGCATTCTCACTAATCTGGTTATAGGAAAATTACTTGTACTCGGTTTATTTTCCTAACAACTGGTAATCAGAGCTTTTGGTTGTGAATTTTGTCAAATTTTCTGCGAGGTTACTATTCATTACTATTCACGTGAATAATGAATTTTGTGAATAGTGAAATTCGGTCGACAATACGAGTTTGTCGACGGTGGTGTTCTAATACACGGTGATTCGCAAGAATTGTCAGAAACGATCCAAACGAAGCCAGATTCGAGTGGGAGCGATGGCTGCAGACGAAGGGAAGGTGAAAATTGAAAAGTTCGATGGTGCGGACTTTGGCTTTTGGAAGATGCAGATTGAAGATTTTTTGTACCAGAAAAATCTATATCAACCTCTCTCAGGAAAGCAACCAGAGGGCATGAAGGATGAAGATTGGGCTCTTCTCGACAGACAAGCCCTCGGAGTTATCCGACTGACGTTATCCCGCAATGTTGCTTTTAACATAGCAAAGGAAAAGACCACGGCGGGTCTTATGGCGGCTCTCTCCAGTATGTACGAGAAGCCATCGGCCTCAAACAAAGTTCATTTGATGAGGCGATTATTCAATTTGCGGATGACGGAAGGGGCATCGGTGGCACAACACCTAAATGAACTCAACACAATCACAACCCAGTTGAGTTCAGTGGAAATTGAGTTCGATGATGAAGTTCGAGCTTTAATTTTCTTATCATCTCTACCAGACAGTTGGAATGCTACTGTTACAGCAGTCAGCAGTTCGTCGGGAAACAGCAAATTAAAATTCGACGATGTTCGAGATCTGGTACTGAGTGAAGAAATTCGACGGAGAGAATCGGTGAAGCATCAACCTCCTCAGCCTTGCACACGGAGTCTAGAGGAAGAACTTCAGAAAGATATTCAAATCGTGGCAGATCAAATCCAGACGGGAAAAATCTAGAACGGGAAAGAAAGATTTTACCTGTTATAATTGTGGCAAGAAAGGTCACTTTAAAAGAGATTGCCGAGCACTGAAGAAAGATACCGGTGCACAGGAATCTGCCAACGTGACAGAGGAGACAGGTGATGCCATGATTCTAAGCGTCAACAGTCCGATTGAATCATGGATCTTGGATTCAGGGGCATCTTTCCACTCCACCCCATGCCAAGAAATCATGGAGAACTATGTCAGTGGTGATTTTGGGAAGGTTCATCTTGCTGATGATGAAACCTTAAAGATCGTCGGAAAAGGAGACATCCGACTAAAGTTGCCAAACCAGACCACCTGGAAGCTGACAGGAGTGAGACATATTCCTGGCCTCAAAAGAAATCTGATTTCTGTTGGACAGCTTGATGGAGAAGGATATAGCACAACCTTTTCAGGCTGTGAATGGAAGATTACCAAAGGAGCACTCGTCATTGCTCGTGGTAAGAAGACTGGTACTCTCTATGTAACCTCAAATTTAGAGAATATCATTGCAGTAGCAGATGCTGATGGAAAATCAAACCTATGGCACCAAAGGCTTGGCCATATGAGCGAGAAAGGGATGAAGACACTTTTGTCAAAAGGGAAGCTGCCGGATCTAAAGAATGTAGATGTCGGACTATGCGAGGATTGCATCTTTGGCAAACAAAAGAAAGTCAGTTTTGCAAAGATTGGCAAGACAACCCAAGACAGAAAGGTTAGAATTGGTTCATACTGATGTATGGGGACCATCCCCAGTTCCATCTCTTGCAGGCTCATTATATTATGTCACCTTCATCGATGATTCAACAAGGAAGGTGTGTTTATTTTCTGAAGAAGAAATCAGAAGTCTTCGATATCTTCAGAAAATGGAAGGCCATGGTGGAAAATGAGACTGGTTTGAAAGTCAAGCGGTTGAGGTCTGACAATGGAGGAGAGTACAGAGACAGTAGATTCAGAGATTTCTGCGCAAACAATGGGATCAAGATGGAGACAACAGTTCCCAAGGCACTGCAACATAATGGTGTAGCAGAGCGCATGAACAGAACTCTGAATGAACGTGCCAGAAGAATGAGGATACATGCCGGCTTGCCCAAATTTCTATGGGCTGAAGCAATCAACACTGCAGCTTACTTGATCAACCGTGGGCCCTCAGTTCCTTTGGATGGCAGAATACCAGAGGAAGTTTGGAGCAAGAAAGAAATAAACCTTTCACACTTAAGAGTGTTTGGTTGTATTTCTTATGTACACATAGACTCTGCTGAAAGAAGTAAGCTTGATGCTAAGTCCAACATATATACTTTTGTTGGTTATGGCGGTGATGAGTTCGGTTACCGGTTTTGGGACTATGAAAATCGGAAGATCATCAGAAGCAGAGACGTCATTTTCAATGAAAATGTGATGTACAAAGATAGGTCAACCGCAGAATCAAGTAATACCGAAGCTGAAACAAAGGAATTTGCTGAGTTCGAGGAGATTTCTGGAAATGATGTTCAGATCAATCCTGAAGCAGTTCAAGAAGAACCAGGCACACCAGAACTGAGACGCTCCTCCAGAATTCCTAAACCAACCCAACGGTATTCTCCTTCTTTGCACTATTTATTGCTGACTGACAATGGTGAACCAGAGTGCTATGATGAAGCAATGCAGGTGGAGGATTCAGTCAAGTGGGAGTCTTCCATGAAAGATGAGATGGACTCGCTTATGTCAAATCAGACGTGGGAATTAGCTGAATTACCACCAGGCAAGAAAGCGCTCCATAACAAGTGGATTTACAGGATCAAAGAAGAAGATGATGGGAGAAAACGCTACAAAGCAAGATTGGTTGTCAAAGGTTTTCAGCAAAAAGAAGGTATTGACTACAATGAAATTTTCTCTCCAGTCGTAAAACTGTCTACAATCAGACTGGTTTTGAAAATTGTAGCTGCGGAGAATTTACATCTCGAGCAGTTAGATGTAAAGACAGCTTTCCTTCATGGTGATTTGGAGGAAGAGATCTATATGAGGCAGCCAGAAGGCTTCATAGAGGCAGGCAAGAAAAACCTGGTATGCAGGTTGAGAAGAGCTTGGGTTTAAAACAAGCTCCTAGACGTGGTACAAGAAGTTCGATAGTTTCATGAGTAGCAGTGGTTTTACCAGATGCCAAGCAGATCATTGTTGCTACATCAAGAGGTTCGACAATTTTCATTATTTTATTGTTGTACTTGATGACATGCTCGTTGCAGGCTCAAACATGCAAGAGATCATAAACTTGAAGCAAAAATTGTCGAAGCAGTTTGCTATGAAGGATCTGGGCGCTGCAAAGCAGATTCTTGGGATGAGGATCAAGAGAGACACAAAGTCGGGGACTTTGATGTTATCGCAGGCTGAGTACATCAACAAAGTACTCTCCAGGTTCAACATGCAAGATGCTAACCAGTAAGTACACCTTTAGGTGTTCATTTCAGACTCTCCAAAGACCAATCACCAAAGACAGAGGAAGAACGTGCACACATGGTGAAGGTGCCGTATGCCTCAGCAATTGGAA